>NC_050583.1:10809682-10844682 GCF_013368585.1 Megalops cyprinoides | reverse complement strand
ATGGAAGAGGAGGGGAAAGAAAAGGGAGGAAGGAACAGAGGGAGACAACAGGAAACTGAAGCAGCAAAAGGAGAGATGGAGGAACAGCAGAAAGAAAAGGGAGAGAAGGCCAGAGGAATAAAGCTCAATACTGAAGCTGAGAAGGAGTGATGGAGGAGGAGAGAAAAGAAAGGGGGAGAGTGAGAGGGGGAAGGGGTGAAGAAGACACAGGGGTAGTGAGGGTGGGAAGATGCGGGGAGTGATGAAGGAGACGGAGAGTGATGGAGGCAGAGAGGAATGGTAGGAAACGGAGAATGGGGAGGGTGAAGGAAGAGAGGGAGAGATGAGGTGATGGAGAGAGGGCGCAGCGAAGATCAGATTGGATGAGGGGCAGAGTGAGAACGAGGAAAAAAGAGCGAGAGAGGGGGAAGTGTTGCAGGCGTTTGAAGGGCTGGGGGTGAGAAACAGCAGGGAGAGAGGGAGGACAGTGCAAAGAGGGACATGCTTTGAGATCTTCCGAAAGAGGCGGTCAGGGCGCGCAAAGCAGCCCTGTCGGTGATCTCTCAGTGGAACAGCGGGGCTGCCGTGAGGATTAGTGAGGAGTTTAATGGCGAGGCCAGCTCTGCTTAAGGTTTACGCCAGGTTTAATGGACATAGCCGCAGGCGCTCCGCTCTGCCAGCACACCTGGAGGCAAAGCTACGCAACAAAGAGCAGAGAGAGCTCTTAATGAGCACCCTGGGAGAAACAGACGCGTGCGCACTGTGTGTGTGTGTGTGTGTGTGTGTGTGTGTGTGTGTGCGCGCATTCATGTCAGTGTGTGTGTGTGTGTGTGTGTGTGTGCATTCATGTCAGTGTGTGTGTGTGTGTGTGTTGTGTACTCAGGTGAGTTTGTGTGTGTATATGTTGTGTGCGTGGGTATGTGTGCATTCATTTGGTTGTGTGAGTGTGTGTGTGTGTGTGTGTGTGTGTGTGTGTGTGTGTGTGTGTGTGTGCGTGTGTGTGTGTGTGTACAAAAGTGTGTGCGCATTCATGTGCCTATGTGTGTGGCATTTGCACACACGCATTTGCGCATGTGTTTTTGAAACGGATTGTGCGCACTCCCGCGCTGTGTGTTTGGTATCACGTCTGGTCTGCGTTTCCGGCCGTCAACGGCCAGAGCAGAGGCATGCGCCTCTGGTAAGAGCAGCAGAATGGCTGACACCTGCCTCCTGTCTCTGCCCTGCCAGGAAGTGTCTGAAGGGGCCACGTTTGCTCTGGGGCTTTCTCTGTGCCTCCCTCTGTCCCCTGCTCCCTCCCTCTCACGCTCAGACACCTTTCTCCATAGCTCTATCAGCCTCCATCATCTGGCCTCATCCCACAGGACCTGAGTGCACTGACCTCAGATCAGCATGCTGATGAGCAGAGCTAGGCTTCGGCGGCCCACTGAGAGAGAGAATCCTGGCAATGCGGAGGCTTAACAGTCGAGCCAAGAGGCGGACACAGCCTGGCCGAGGCAGTGCCAGCCGAGCCAATCAAGTGGTACACAGAAATGTCTCCGCCACCCAAAAATGTCATTGTGTGGCCCAACGACTTTACAGAGCAAAGTCCATCTGGATAATAGCAGCAGACATCTGCACCCCAATATTTTATTATGACCCATTTCTAAGAGCCTGATAGGCACGTATGACGTGGCATCTAATCTAAACCTGAAACCTGCCGAGGCGTCCAGCTGACAGGTTTTTACCGGTTTTTGTGTGGCCTGGGTGCCGGAGACGGCGTTCAGACCCAGACGGCATGATCAGCGCAGAGGCGAGAAGAACTCCTCGGGGTGCTCATTTCTCTCGTGTCCTCCCCTGCCCCCCACCCTGGGCACCCCACCCCGGGCACCCTGCCACAGGTCAGGCATCGGCGGGGCCCGCCAGGGCGAGACGCCCGGCATCTCCGCACCCCGGGGATCGATGGGCACAGGTGGCACCGCGGGTGCCAGGGGCGCTGATGAATGTGACTGGCGCAGCTCGGGGCAGAGACAGGGTTTATTATCCTGCCACGCGGGCGCACAAAAGAGGAGTCGAGGAGGTCGCCCGCGCGGAACAGGAGTTGCTGGCCATGCAAAACAGAAGGAGAGTGAAGGGCACACCACAGTTCCGCTCAAAGCGCTCTGTCTCTAACTCGTTCTCTCACACTCCCGTTTTCCCGCTCTCCCCTTCCATCCTCTCTCACTGGAACATGATGAAACCCCACGCAAGACTGGGCGTGCTCATTGCTTAAACGGGAGACTTCCAGGGAATGCATGTTTTCCGCATGAAATGGCGTTGGAAGGCCAGCAGGGGGCCCTCTTCCCTCCTGGTCCATTCAGAGTGAATGCAGTGACAGGGATGCTGTGCTGCAGGAGGTGTGGTCTTTGGGATGTGCTGATTAGAGTTGACCTCACAGACGGCGGTCATGAAGGATCCCCTGGCATCGGTCACACAGAGAAGAAGGACAGTTAACCTCTTTGTCCTGCCCAAAGTGCTTGCCAGGATTCCTCAGACAGGTCACCATGTCCTTCCTCATTGTTAATTGGGTAACCCCCCACCCCCCCCGCCGCTGCCTCTGAGTCTGCAGGTCGCTCTTCGAAACAAGCTTTCAGTTCACCCGCTTAAAAATAAGGTCAAACGCATTCACCCAGCCGCTGAGGCATTTGGGCTCAGAACTGTCCTTCATAATGCATATATTTCGCAGCTCAGATTTGCTCTCTCATGCCGGGACCTGAATTTGACACCCCTGCTGTGAGCGATTCCCTTCCCTGACGCTCTCCATGGTGCTGGCGGCGGCTCTCGGTATCAGAGTAACCACCCGCCATTCCGCTCCGCCTGGAATGTAACGCGGCTCTGTCCTGCTCTTCCTCCATCGGATGTTATTGCTACGTAAGATAAACATCAAATGACCGCGCTTCTGTGTGTCAGCGCATGTAGCGGTGGTGCGTCAGTGTATTAATATTCTCCGGTCTGCGACTGTAATGGCGTTCTTTGTCGGTTGGATGGTTTCTATTGTGTGGATGTGGTTTAATAAAATGTGTGTGTGTGTGTTAGCCATACATTTGATTTTATGAGCAGAATGTGTGTGTATGTGTGTATTCTTGTGTGTATGTGCATGGGAGTGTGTGCCTCTTTGGTAGTATGTGTATGCTCATGTATGATCTGTCTGTGAGTGTGTATACATGTGTGAATGAGCGAATCTCTATACGAGTATATGCATATGCATGCACATCTGTACTGTGCCTAGCTATATGTCTTTAGTGTGAAACTTTATTTCCTCTCTATGTGAAGCTCATTTTTCTTGTAGTGCAATAGCTGAGCCAGGTTTTGGCTTTCCTCTGCAACTCAGCTGATCCCTCTGGTATCCTCACAATTTCCTCTCTAAATCTCCCTCTCTCAATCTCCCTCCCTCTCTCTTCTTTCCGTCCTCTTTTTCACTCTCTCCCATTCTTCCACCTCCAGCCAACATCCTGACCGTGATCATCCTGTCCCAGCTGGTGTCGCGCCGCCAGAAGTCCTCCTACAACTACCTTCTGGCCCTGGCCGCTGCCGACATCCTGGTCCTCTTCCTCATCGTCTTCGTGGACTTCCTGCTGGAGGACTTCATCCTGGGCGCCCCGCTGCCCCCGTCGCTCAACAAGGCGGTGCAGGTGCTGGAGTTCTCCTCCATCCACACCTCCATCTGGATCACCGTGCCGCTGACGGTGGACCGCTACATCGCCGTCTGCCACCCGCTGCGCTACCACACCGTGTCTTACCCGGCCCGCACGCGCCGCGTCATCCTGGCCGTCTACCTGGGCTGCCTGCTCACCAGCGCCCCCTACTACTGGTGGCCGGACCTGTGGCAGGGGATTCCGGGCGGGGGCGGGGGCGGGGCCAGCAGCCTGGGCCAGCACGTGCTGGTGTGGGCGCACTGCGTCACGGTCTACCTGGTGCCCTGCTCCATCTTCTTCGCCCTCAACTCGGTCATCGTGCACAAGCTGCGCCGCCGCAGCTGCCTCCGCCTGCGCGGCTACTCCACGGGCAAGACCACCGCCATCCTGCTGGCCATCACCTCCGTCTTCGCCGTGCTGTGGGCCCCGCGCATGGTCATGATCCTCTACCACCTCTACACGGCCCCGCCCGCCGCGCCGGGCCCCGCCCGCCTGCTCCACCTGGTCACGGATGTGGCCAACATGCTGGCGCTGCTCAACACGGGAATCAACTTCTTCCTCTACTGCTTCATCAGCAAGCGCTTCCGCGGCATGGCGGCCACCATGCTCAAGGCCTTCTTCCGCTGCCAGAAGCAGCCGGCGCCCTTCTACGCCAGCCACAACTTCTCCATCACCAGCAGCCCCTGGATCTCGCCTGCCAACTCCCACTGCATCAAGATGTTCGTCTACCAGTACGACCGGAACGGCAAGCCCATCTGCATCTCATCTTGAGGCGGCCCCGCCCGCCTGCCTGGCCCATCAACCCCCCCCCCCGCCTCTTTAAGCTACCGTTGTCGTCGTGGCAACCTGAAGCATCCCTCTCCTCCTTTGAGCTCCTCTTCTTCTTTCCCGTTGTGCTCCAGTCCACAGCGGACTGAGAGAAAGGGATGAGAGATCCCACCCTCCCCGTGTGAGGGGGAAACTGAGGAGAGGCCCGTGATTGGTCGTCTCCAGACCATGTGACTGAGCTGAGCCCTCCCCCTGGCATGTGCACATATACACACACATACACACGCAGACACACACGCATATGTAAGGTGGTCGTAGCTGGGGGGAGGCAGTCTGTCTGACTTTGTGGTCTTCTCCGTCTGAAGATCTGCACTCGAACCGTGCACTCCACCATGACAGACTCACAGCGCTGAGCAGCTTCAGCGCAAGCAGCCTCAGAAGAGGCTGTCCTGTCATTGTTTGACCAGCAACTTGTGCCAAGAACTTTCCATTCTCAGAGGTGCAAAAAATATAAATCTACATGTAAATGAAAAGGGACAGACAGGTGTTTTTACTGGCGTTGGGGGGGTGTTTGCTGATTGCTTGGCCTCTTCGCGGCAGATGTGATTGTGTTTGGCCGGGGAGGGCGTGCATTGTGACCCCAGCTTTCGGGGAGCCAGTGCTGTGCACACTGGGGGCACGGACGTGCCGCACATTACTGATTTTCACTCTCTGATTTTTTGCATTTCCTAGTTTGTTTTTTTTGTTTTGTATGTGAAGCATTGTGCTATCTCGTGAGCAGTATCGTTGTAACCCCAGCACCGTGGCCTTCTCTGAAACATCTTCCATGGCGCTGGGTGTCAGTTCAGTGTGGGTTAAATTTCCATTGTACAACCTCCATTATCCCCCTCACCCCCCCAAACCTACCCTCCCCAACTTCCTCACCATCCAACCCTTACCAGCGTCTGTAAGAGGAGCTGCTCTCTGCAGCTGGGCCTGCGCTAAAGGTTAACTGACATAAATGAACAGTGAACTGAAAAACCTCTTCCCCCTCTCAGAGGTGCCCCCCCCCCACCCCCGATTTCCCAGACTGCCACGGAGCAGGCCTGTCCACCATGGTCGTGCTTTTCCTGCACTGTGTAACGGCAGTGACATTTCCCCCCCCCTTCCTCCCCGGCACGCTGTAAATATCAGCATCATGTTCCCGGTGGCCGGGTGCGTCACAGGTGGCAGGCTCTTTGAAGTGAGCCCTTCATCTCTCATGAGATGAAGTCCAGATTTGGGGAGGGGGGGGGGGGGGGGGCACGTCGATTGCCACCACCTCCTCCCTGATTGGTCCCGAATGTCCCTGCAATAATCCCAGTGAAGCCTGTCCATTGGTGAAAGAGCATCTCCTCTTCGCGGTAGAATACGTGGTAGATTGACTGTTAAATGTCCTGTTAATGCAAAAAATAGAAAACTAAAACAGCAACAACTACAAAAAAACTAAAAAAAAAACCCATCAGGTTAGTGATTGTGAAGGACACTTTCTGTATCAACATCAAAGGCCTGTAACAGCTGAAAACATTGCTAACCGCGTTTTAGGATGAATCTTCTACAATTGGTTAATAATATGCAATTGAATATTCATAGACTTTGCCAATTGTACTGACAATCTAGTAACATTGTAATACTGTATACAGCTGCAAATCCTTTTATTGATGTAGTTTGCAACTCTGTATCAAAAGTGTTACATAAAAAAGCTGATATCATGTCGAATTAGCCAAATAGACATAATGTAGCAGTGTTGTGTGTGTGTGTGTGTGTGTGTGTGTGTGTGTGTGTGTGCGCACGCGCGCGTGTGTGTGTGTACGTGAGCCACTCTGTTCAGAGCTGATTTCTGCAGGCCATTTTTACTCCGTGCCAGGCCCCTCCATTGAAAACCAGTAAATTCCCCTCCTGCACAGACCCCCTCATTTCTCAGCTGTGTCACCCCAGCAAGGGACCAGACAGTACACAGATCAATACACACACACACACACACACACACACACACACACACTCCACTGCCAAGTCTGCAGACCGTAAATCCGCACAGAGTCCAGGCTTTCCGCTGGCAGCCCCACTGAGGGGACTGAGGGGAAACAGTGAGGGCACAGCAGAGAGAGGGAGAGAGGAGAGAGGATAGAGAACTGGGACTGGAAAAAGAGCAACACACACACAGGTCATGCTCGTTACCCATGCGGTCGCACACCTGCACGGGGGTCAGATTTTAAGCACACAGCTAACAGCAGCAGGCCAGCTACACTTGAGTGCTCTACCCCACAGGTGAGGGTCCGGTTGACACTACTGTGGCCTTTGTGAGCCTGCCTCAGAGGGAGAGAGTCACACAGTGGTCTACTAACAGTCCACAGAGTCAGTCTGAAACACAGTTTCGCTCTAGCTTTGCCTCGATCATTACCACAACCAACACAAAAAAAATAATCATTTCTATTTGCTGTCCAAGTCCCTGAGCTGGTGAAAAATAGCTCTTTCTTTAATCAGACAACAGAGGAAATGATAAACATGGTTGTGTGTTTCTTTCTCCTTTTTATACCAGCGATGATTATGTAATAAAACGACAGTTAAGATTTCAACACTTACACCTCTGCCTTGAAAGCCAAGCTGGAGAAAGCAGGCCAAATGCTTATGTAAGCCTGTGTGAAGTTCAATTAGTCGAGACTGCTCGAGGCAGAGGACCAGCCATTGATCTACACATTAACATGCTCGCTGCATATTAAATCAGTGTGACCAGATCGTTTGTGTGAGGATAGCTTTAATATTCAGCGGGCAAAACATTTTATTTGTAACCGGATAGCAGATATTTAGCAAACACAAGGCACCTAAATGTAATGCTCTGTGCTGACTAACCGAATAGCCAGAGATGCTTTGTACAGTTTCTAGTCTAATAATATAAGTAGCTAGCTCACAAGTCAATAGTGAGTATTAACCGTTCATTTCATAGATGGTCCTGGCTTACCCAAGTACTGCACACTGATGCAAATGTAAGAGTAAGCTTCATTTTACAAATACCAATAAATACAGAGGCAAAGATGGACATTGGAGCACCTACTTTTCGGCCAAGGTAGGGCGTTGCTTTGTGTCCAAATTCTTTCTGTCCCTTAGCATGTCGTATCTCTCTACTGGCTCCAGCACAAGTCTGAAAGGTACTGTCTGAAGGAAATATTCTACGATCATAATACAGTTGAATATTTATTGCAAAAGGAGCTCACAGAATCAGGTATTATGCCCGCTGTGAAGCCTGTATTTTGATTGCACTGATTCCTATTTGTCAAGTTTCTGTTTGAGTGTAACTTTGAGTCTGCCAGGCCCAAGGCAGGCCTCCTCAATTTATGTACAATCACAGAGGCTGTGGCGGTGTGACATATGGCTGTCCGAGCATGCCATTAGCTGTTAATCAACACCTAGCGGATGAATATTTATCGAGGGCCCAGGACTTCCCACTGAAGCTTGCTTCTGCTGACTGCATAAATGTCGTGACACGGCTCACAGCTCGTTTTTGGATCTTTGTTTTAATGGAAAAGCGGTTCATGAACAAACACAGACCTTGGGAGTGCCGCTCTCGCTAAAACGCTCTGGAGCCGAAGTCACGGATCAGCGTAGGGGGTGGTGCAAACCCCCAGCATCGTGGCGGCTCTGATCGCCAGAGAGCTTTTGCTGTGAATCTGCCCCCCCAATACCCACCCACCCACCTCCACCCCCAATGGCGGCCATCCTGTCAGCACAGAACAGGAGATCAGAACTTACTATGGCAACAGTTAACCTACCTTGCCTGAGAGGGAGAGCTGTCCCAAAGTCCCAAAGTGCAAGTTCACAGGTCTTGATCACAGCAACAGGATCAGAAAAAAGTTTGGGGGGGGGAACAGGGGGGGAGACAAAAGTATGGCAGCTAGGGTTATTTTCCTTTTTTTAATTTAAGGGCTTCTTCCTCCATTCTTATCACATGCTCAGGCAATTACCTTTCCAATTAGATTCTAATCAGCGGCTAATCAGCGGTTGTAAGCGAGACGGTTAGAGTGGGCCGGCTCGCTGTCCGACTCCAGGTTCCAGCAGAAATCGCTGGTTGATTAATCAGACCTGGGGGTGGGGGGTTTGAAGGGTGGGGGGGGGGGGGGGGGGGGGGGGCAGGCTGACACCTGTGCTCTGCGACACTCTCTCAGTGTCACTCGCACATCACCGGGGAAAGGTGTGTGTGACGACAGTGTGTGACGGCAGCAGCACTGTGCGTTGACGTTGGAGCGGTAATCAGCCAATGACACGGCGGCGTGCGGGCCTTACATAAGGTCACGGGGCCTATGCAGCCTGGGGGATCGCTACCTCTCATATGAAGGTGTCAGTCTGATTGCTGAATTGTTTTACGGGGCCGGAAACAGCTGAAACAGAAGTGGCTTGATTAGGGCTAGAAACTGAATGAAAGTGTTCTTCATTGAGACAAATGTGCATTTGAATGCAAGTGTGTGTGTGTGCGTGCGTGTGTGTGTGTGTGTGTGTGTGTGTGCACGTGTGCGTGTACATGTGTGTGAGTGCTTTATGTCAGCACTTGCGCTTTTGTGTTCATTTTGTATGCTGTCACCATTACCTTCTTACAACCTTTCTTGGATTGCCAAAACTTTTTAACGCTAGTACCTATCTATATCTATCTATATAAATATTTAACCAATATCTATTTACATATTGACTTCTCTTGATATCTGTATGCTCTAGAAGTGTTCATTACAGCTGTGCGTGGCTTCCTTATGAATGTACTTATTTCTACTGAAGACAGTGAATTACTGGCTCTGCCCCAGTGACTTTCTACATGCCAGCCTGCATCTCACTCCACGTCTTTTTGATTCCTGCCCTGGGTTACTCGATGGCGTGCTTTTGTATTTATTTATTTATTGACTGACTGGTGCGTCTATTCATTTATTCCCTGGCGGCGTGGGTTTCTACACACATGCGGTGTCCTGTCGGGGCAACCCGGCCGGTCCCGGAGGCGATGGGGCCATTGTTTGTGGTGCTGTCAGTCTGGCAGGTTTTGGAGGCGGTGGCGCTGTCAAGAGCGCCCCTCGGGATCGGATGCTGTCAGATGCTGGAGAACAGCGGGACAGCAGCCGGCGCACTCCCGGCGCTGCTCATCCAGGCTGGACGGGCCGCTGTCTCTGTTCAACATGGGCCTAGGGGGGTGGTGGGGGGGTGTGTTTGGGGGGAGGGCATCATCTCTCTGCTGGCACCCCACGCCACCCAGTACCCCCCCACCACACTCACCCCAGCCCATGCCAAACTGCTTTTGAGGCCCCTCCCCATTTAACGTTTGTTTGCTTGTGTTAATGTTCAACTCATTTGTCTATACAGGAGCCTAATCAATCAAGTGCAATATAGATCTGTGGAGAAAAGTAGGAAAATTGACTCTGCGGTAGTTTAGAAGTCTCATCTCTGTGTGTAATGGATCTGCCAGGTTCCTACTGCGGCACAATGTCAGTCATTTCATTATCTGATCACATTTTTTCGCATTCTTAGAAACTGCAGTGCACTTTGCTTCAGCCAGTGGGGCTCCACCCTTTCCCCCACTCCCTCCCCCAATGCAAAAAGACAGATATTTTGGTGTCTGAAACATGAACTTCAGACACAAACATTTACAGCGTAAAATATGCCCATTCATAAACAAGACAGACTGAGTTCTCCTGAAAATTGACTGCTTGGCTTGCAATCGTGGCTGTTATTTTTTTCAATGCAGATTTATCATCCCCAGCTACAAGGAGCGAGGGAGAGAGACGGGAGACGAAGCGTACTGTATCACCACCTTAATCCCAAGAGCTAAACCGGTTAAACAGGTCTATCCGTCAAACAGCTCCCTGGCCTCTGCTCCCAGCTGTAGCTGGAGTTTCTCCGTACTGTAAGGAGGTCTTGGGGACCGTCGCAGCACAGTGTGGCTGTGGGGTGAGGGGTCACATGCTGACAGCGTGACTCGTGTCACGCACACATACACACACACACGCGCGCGCGCGCACGCACGCACATACATACGCATACACACAGAGTCCACCTTCTGAGCAGGACTTTCTGCGTCCACACCAGTGGCGTCGTTAGGTCTGATCATTCAGGGCTATAGCCCCGAATATTTTAAGCCTGGCCTCAAATATTTTCGCCCTGAAAAAGGAGATGTTTATAGCAAAACAACAGACAGACTGTGTAACAGAGCGGAACTTGACTTGCAGCGTCCGAAGGTGTGTTAATATTTATTTATTATAAAGGCAGATATAACCTCCCCAACCTACCGATGCCGATCTCCCTTCAAAAAAAAAGACAAGCCCTAGGTAAACTTGCCCCTGATCTTTTCAATAGCTAGAAACGCCCCTGATCCACACCTGTCCAGTCTACTCTGTCACATGAGGTTCAAGGAGCTGCATCTATCCTCTGTCGGAGCAGACACAAACACACAAACACACACACACACTCGCACAGGCCCTCACACACATGTAGGTATTGACACTCCTACATGTGTGCAAGCACACCCAAAAATGCAGCTGCACAGGGGTCCCTCAAAAATATGCACATACAGACATTTGCCCAGATGTACAAGCACACACATGCACATACACAAACATGTTCTGATATATGCGCATGCACACAAACACACCCATGGACAAACACACTCATACATGCACACGCACACACTCACCGCCACGCCTCACTGCTTGCTGTGCTGTGACTTGCCCTCTCCTGTTGTAATGTAATTGCTTTGCATCGCAAATATTTTAGGAACTGTTAAAATGACAGGAATGTTTATATAGATATCTATTTATGGTTCCTTTTTTAATAAAAGAGAAATGTTTTTTCTTTGCATCTCATACGGCTCGTGTGAATTCTGTTTTGTCTCCTTTGTTGAAAGGGGGTGTGTTAATGGTCCACTCTCAGGTCTTAGGTTGGGTGGGGTCTCTTTGGGTTCCCAGAGGGGACCTCGCAGCCCAAGGGGCTCCGGATTAGTGTTACTGCTGTCCCGAGGCGTGCATTGACTTTTGGCTCACCTCGGAGAGTGCGCTCCCATGTAAATTGGGCCGCCAGGAAGCGTTTCCCACCATTACCCCCGACCGTTTTTTTTTTTTTTTTTTTTTTTTTTTTTTTTTTTACATGGCCGTTTCAGCCACCGATTCGCAGAAATCTCGGAAAACCCCCTCGGGGAACGGTTGTTCACTTTTCCCCGCTGTGGGTGGGGGTTTGCCGCCATAACGGCAGGCTCAATGCTCTTCGCACAGGGGAAAAACAGCCTCTGAACCGCACATGCAAGAAGCAGAAAATTCTGCCTTTCCAAGGTAGTGTGAACGTGCCAATAAGATGTGTGTACATTTACATGTAAAAGTTAAGTGCATTTTATTTGTGTGTGGGTTCCTTCAAATAGATAGGGTAACATCCTCCAAGGCAAAGAAAGATATTAAATAATTCTAGCAAGTATTGTACGCTGACTGGCTTATATGAATGTTCTAGCCTGTAAACAGTGCAGCCCACAAACATCTGGGGGAGTTATCCCTGGAGTGCCATATGATGAAGGTCGCAGCACCCCCCCCCCCCCCCAAGCCCCTCATCCCCCCTAAGGGTAAAATGGCAATTTTATGGATAAAACATTAATCCAGGTGTGGGAGGTTACTGAGGTCAGGACATCAGGTGAAATACCCTGGGGATCTCAGCAGAAGGAGTCCCGTGTGAATAGCATTAATGAGGGCAGTGTGGGAGAGGGGGTCTCGGGCCATTCCCAGCGGCAGTATTAGGGGGAGGAGGGAAAGTTTGTGAGCTCTTGGACGGATGCCCCGCACAGACACTCACTCTCCAGCTGGCGTGATCAGCCCGCTCTGCCAAAAGACACAGATGTCCAGTACCAGGGACTGTAATGGCTGTAAAGAGTGATGTCCCCATCCATTATGGGGTCGTTACATCCACAGACACAGACTGTCACGGAGTCAGAGCTCACCTGGAGGCCCATATGATAGCACCACACGTATCCATTCCCTGTTTCTCTCTTTGTGCTTGTCTTTCTTTCTCTCTTGCTCTGTCTGTATATCTGTCTCTGTCTCCTTCTCTCTCTGTCTCTTTGTGATTGTCTTTCTTGCTCTGTCTGTATATCTGTCTCTGCATCCTTTTCTCTTTCTGTCTGTCTCTCTCTTTCTGTGCTTGTCTCTTTCTCTCTTGCTCTCTCTGTTTCTCTCTCTCTCTGTCTGTCTCTCTCTCTCTCTCTCTCTCTCTCTCTCACTCTCTTTCTCTCTGTCTGTCTGTCTCTCTTTCGCTCTCTCTCTCTCTCTCTCTCTCTCTCTCTCTCTCTCACTCTCTCTCACCTTGCATCTGGCTCCCAGATGTAATAAAAAGGCTGATTTTGTAGCCTTGCGTCAGGCTTTTTTTTTTTTGTCACTTCCTTTTATGCGGACACGGAGATTTCTCATCCTCCCTGGTTGCTGGGGTTTTTTTTTTTCCTTCCCCCAAAGCAGGAGTATAATCACACAGCAAGCCAAATGTAAAAGCGCTGGCACCATGCGTCTACAGGCGACCGTTCAGATATTCTCAACAGAGGACAGAAGCCATCAAGCCCGTCCTGGACAAACCCGCTAATTAATTACAGTAGTGCTGCGCTCCGGCGCGGGGTGTTACCTGACTTCAACCTGACTGACACCGGCGCAAATAAAAGTTTGAGAAGGAGACGTGTTGATAATCACACCACCGGAGTATGCTACCTGGCAGCCGAGCTGGAGTTTAGTCTCCCTGAGTTTTTCCAAAGGAACAGCTGCAGATGTTTCCCCCTTGCGATTTCACACTTCTTACCCTTAAGGAAATGAGAACGAAAGTGAGAAGCAGGATGGAGACAGAGAGAGAGAGCTTTAAAGATTTGAAGGTATTTTCACTTCGGCTCACTGAGCACGGTTATATCCCCCCCCCACCCCCACCCCCACCCCCGTTAAGGAGGCAGTCGCGTCTCCCACACACGTCCTTAATCGTACCCTGACCTCACCTGTTTGTGGAGGAAATGCCATTATCCTCTCAGCCCAAAACGGGTGTGTACACAGAGACATGTCACTCAGAATGCCATGGAGGCTTTCTGTGAAGCAGAAAACTACTGAAATATAAACACTCTCCTGCTCTCTCTCTCTCTCTCTCTCTCTCTCTCTCTCTCACTTCTTTCAATCCAGTTCAATGGTGTTTTATGGGCAGCACAAAAACATGCTGTGTTGCCAAATCAATAATGTGAACAATAAAGCAAATAGTCAAATACAACTACAAAATGTCAAAGAAAACACTGCGTACATACAGGTTAAATTGGCAGGTATTACATCTCTCTCTCTCTGTCTCTCTCTCTTTCTCTCTCTCTGTCTTTGTCTATCTATTTATCTCTCCCTGGCTCAACCTCTCTGTCTCTCTCACTCTCTGTAATTTAAATTCATAGTAGCTTTTTTGGCTCACAAATGGTAATGTATTATCAAAGCATAAATAATGAAAACAATACTATCAATAACAAAGGTGGGGAGGGGGGGGGTGTAGTTGCTCTCTCTCACAAACTCACTCACCCTTCATCCCTGCAACATTACAGGCTCACTGAAAAAAGGCTGATAAGATAAGGTGCATCAATTTCTCATTTCGTGTCATGGCGTCCTTGTAACCAGTCTGGGTGAAATCTCAGATTCAGCAGCACCGATTAACGCTCCTCAGCTCCCCCCTGTGGCTGCAGAGTGAAATGACAGCGCCGTGAGGGGAGCACGGAGAGAAATGAGTTCACATCTGTCTTGGTGCTCTGAACAGATAGGGGCAGAACACAGGAATGTGCCAAGATGAGATCACAAAGCCTTTTCGAACTCTTATACCACCTGGCAAGCGCTGTAGCCACAGAACCAGACGTGTATCCAAAGTTCAGCCATTAAACCCAGCCGAGCCTCTAAGTGGTCTGGCTGAGCCCATCTTTTCATTTAATCAGAACGCTACCGGTGTCCAACATTCTGACCTCCCAAAGTCACTGCTTTCAATGACCGCAAACGATATTTTGCTAATTTCCACATAATTTTGTCACTTGCAGTTGGTGCTACTGGAGTGCCCTGATGATATGGCAGCAATCCAATATTTGTGATTTGGTAGTGTGTGTTATATGATGATAATGTGAGTTACGCATTTATATTTGTTAGTATTTGTCTATGTAAATGACAAGTCTAATACATTTCAGATGGCGTCAATATTACACAGCTATGAGAAACTAACATAATCATGTTAGATGACCATATTGAAATGTGACCTGTTTGTTGTCCTGTTAGAACTTTAATAATTTAACTTAAATAAGCTAATACCAGTATTCCTGAGGTTTTCAGAAAAACTGCCTCTCATAGGGATGTCACAATGATGCTTCATCAATCCAGTTTTGGGTTGCGTCATCAGGAGCTTTCAACAGCTCACTAACTTGAGCAAGTTAAGGGGATGTGATATTTGGAGCAGAGTGTTTTGAATGGATTAAATCAGTCAGTCATGGACAACACCAACCACCACTTTCCACTGTGGGGTTCACAAAGCCTCCCCTTCCCATTGCTGTGTATCACAATGTTTTGAGTCATTGGGGGGGGGCAATCGTTGCATTGACTCTCGGAGCTAAGCTTTAAGCCTGAACATGAGCTGTGTGCTCCAAGCAGAGGATTGATCCCTGAAGTCCCCCAAAGCCATGCAGTACAGGTTCTGTCGGGAGACACCCATCATTTAGTGACAGGAACGGGTCACCCCGTTCTGTGGAACCAATCACACACTTCAAACGACAAAGAGCAAGAGAATGACTCTCAGTACCAGACTCACGTGCCCATCTGAGCTCTGCTTCATATGGGTGCACGTGCCCTGAGCGAGTAGATTCAAGTACCTCCCCCTCCTCTCAGCTCTCCTCTCCTCTTCTGTCCTCTACTCTTCTCTTGCTTCTCTTCCCCTCTTCTCTCCCCTCTCCTATCTTATTAGTGGGGCTTGGTCCATAGTTGGGTGGAATGCCACCAGTGACAAGAGGTTGCTGCTATCAGTACTGTCATTGCGCCAGAAGGGGGCAGTCCTCCCATTAGACAAAGTAGAGAAGAAAAAAAAAACGGCCTCAGTGCAGCGATGGGGACACTGAGCTGTAGGAGACACACCATCGTTCAGAGGAGTCATTCAGCTGAGAACTTTGCCCGCTGTTGTCACTAAAATTGACATGGCTCTGTAATTGTTGTGAAGGAGAGAGACGTCCATGCATTGGTTTCAGAAATTAGCATTGATAGCCAGTGTGCAGAGGTCTTTCTCCTTCATACTACCATTTACCTCCAGAGCCTTAGATGGAATTTTTCAAGGTGGACCACCTTCTAGTCCTCTTGTTGTGAAAAGCTTTTTCTGTTCACATGGTAAATTGTTAAAATGTATACTGCAAGTGCACTTAAGTGGTGGGACAAATTCCACATAGCCACACAAACAGAGACTTTATCATTTTCACTGCAGTACATACGTGTTGCACGTGAGAACTGTGCCAAGTCACTAGAGACAAAAAGGCTGCAGGCATAACAGCTCTGGAAGTGTCATCTTGCTTAATTGGTTATGTTTTTAATTTGAATTTCACATAATCCTAAAATACGCTCCGTCCTGTGTTGTACATCCATCCGCAAAGCCCAATAAATGAAGCAGTGAAAACAAATGGCAAATTTATGCAAATTTAAGTCGGCTGAGAACATTTGAATATTAACAAAAGGTTGTCTCGCTGTGCACAGCGGATGCAATTACATTCTGTTCCCTAATTTTGCCAGCTCAGAATGTCATAAACTGACCCTTCATGCATTTATTAGTAATAAAATAAGTAATATAACTTATTATTAATTAACACTAAGAATCTTTTACCATGTCTTTTATGAAAGGATCCCTATAGGTTAATGGCTGCCAGTTGTCATGGCGAGGGTTCTGACCTCGACCCCACTGTGTTAATGGGTGTGCATGGACTCAATGCCAGGGGACAGATGTGGAATAAGAGGGTAAACATGGACCAAAGTATCCACAGAGGCGCACCTGTTAAAGTAGAGCTTGGCAGCTCGCCCGGCTGGGAATTGGTGTGATGTTGCCAGACCTGCTAAACGCAGCGGTCACGGTCTGGAAAGACATGATGTCTTCACTAAAGCAGAGGCACCCCTCCCGAAACGCCGGCCGGTTCCTCTAGGCTTGGAGCGCCTCCCAAACCGGACCGCCGCCGAGAGGCGCTACTGCATAACTTCTGCCTCGCAGGGGAACGGCTGTTGTACCTCCGAGCAAAGAACATAACCCAAACTGGTTCCTTCAAACTGTATAAAAGGATAATGTCAAAACTAAGCCGTATAAGTTGCTCTGGATACGAGCATGTGCTGGAAGACTGTAATGTAAACTGTAATGTTTATATGTATGTACACATGGCCTCAGATTCAAGCACCCCCCCCCCCCCCCCCCCCCCAACCTCACCTGAACTGGGACATTCTCTTCCTTACTGGAGTGATAAGCCATTGCCCTAGGACAGGGTCACTGACATGGAGTTATTTTTTCATATTTCAGCTCGGTAAGAATTTATGCAGGCTCATCAGTACTTTTTTCCTCTTCAGCAGCATTTTCCCGGTCTGAATTTGCATCCTCCACAAGTGTCCTTTTATGCACCACAAAATTGTTTAGCAAAATATGAATTGTTCTTTCATGTACACCGGCTTCTGGTTCAGGGATACGTATTCCAGAAAATATCTCATTTTGTGGGTAAGTGCACACAGAGAAATGGAAAACTACTGAATCTTCACCATTTTTAATTTGATTTTTTTCACAGAGATTAGCCACAGATAGCTCAATTATTCCCTTTTGATTAAAATCTAAGTTAAACTAAGGAAATCACTACATTCCAGGTTCATGCAGCTTAAACAATCATTTCAGTTGTTCTTTCAGACTGTGGATTTAAAGAATGGCAAAGATCTGCATCCCTTTCAAGTGTAATCATCCATTCTGTCCACATGATGGCAGTCTTTCATTAAAACAGCATGATGGTTATAGTTCCTATTTTATAGAAAAACTGTCACTACAGGTTTGCATTAGCAGAAGTTTGATTTCTAGTTTTAACTTATATTTTTGCAGATATACATCTTTCTGTCATTTTTATCTGCCTTATCTGTAACCAACATTGTTACTGGTGGTAATATCATAATTGATCAAATGATGAAACATGCATTGGCATCAATATTGTTGCTGGGGTAACAGGTAGAATGAGGAAGTATTGCCATATTTCTCTCAGTTATGGTTGCAGAGCAAACATTAACCACTGAAAACAGGAAAAGAGAACTGCTAAAAAGCACTGCAGTACTCCCAAATAACAGTGTAATTTTACAACAAAAAAAAACATTTCCTGTTCACATGATATTAACTGTAAGTTACATTTCAGTGATGTAAGAATAAGATACCTTTGCTGTTCATTCGCATGGAAATTCATTTTGCATGTAAAATGACAGCAACATTCAAAAATTACATTTAGCACTGAACATTTAGTACATTAGACAAAAAGTGCAAAAAGAAAAAAAAAAGTGTGACTTCATTTCGCCAGCTGCATGAAAAGGACTGTCCAGTTTGCCGCAATTTGACGGAAAGTACAAGTCGAACTCCAGGATGCTTTTCATCCTAATGGCTAAGGGGATAAAACTTTTTTTGTCCCTGCATTTAATGAACTTTGGTCCTTGGCTCCACTTAACATCTCCTTCCAGAGGGAAACAGCTTTGCCAGTTTGAGTGTAGTGTCATCGGTGATGCGTTTGGGTTTCTTCTGTACCCAGTTTGCATTGCATCTTTCCCCTACCGATTCCAGAGCCTTTATCATGCAGGATAATCTTCATCCAACCCATTGTGCAGCCCCCCCCCCCCCCCCCTCCATTTGTGTACGCAGAACCCTCACCAACACACTACGGCGAATTTATTTTTATTTATTTATTTATTAGCCACTTTGGCTCGGGGTGCCTCAGATGTCAGGCTGGATATCTGACCATAGCAATTGCTCTGACACGCTGTGCCCCTTAGCGGTTAAGCACCGTGGGATCATTAATGACCAGTGAGCCAGAACCACGGTCTGTGATGACTCATCTTAATTACGACCACCTCCCACGGCACATTGTCCCCAGCGCGGGGAGTATTAGCTTTTACTGTAGAGGACACAGCGTCTCATGCTGGTCCGCCAGCTCCGCTTCCTGCATCGGTCTGCTTTCCCTGGAGGTTACCATATCCAATGTAATAGTTTGCTTCTTTATTTGGCCCTGCCTTTTAACAGTTAGCATAAACCTTGCCGTACGTTTGTTAGAAGAAGGACGCAAAACTGGGTGGGATGTTGGGAAATTGTACTCCTTTTATGCTGTATTTCTTTTCTTCTGAGGACGTTGCTTGTTCTTTTATACCTGCATGTACAACAATGACTGTGACTGAAACCACAAAGCGGGCCGCTATTTGTAACTTTGCTCCATGGAGGTCTTGGTGTTTCTTTTGTTGTCTTAACACCCACTTACAAGTTAGTGGAGTCGCACATTCCCCCAAGCCTCCTCGCCTCGCCACCATCACCAGGGTGTTAGTGAGGGCTCCCTGGTTGGCAAAGAATTGTCACACCACCATGACAAAGCCCAACCCTGCTTAGCCCAGCGCAGCAATGCTATACAGCCTCTCTGGGACTGCGATGAAATATCAAAATCAAACTTTGTTGAGAAACCAGGCAGCACACCTGTTACTGTGCCCTGCACGCTCAACGCTGTCACAGAGCTATTTGAATGTTGTTGTTCATGGCTCTAGGGCAGACATTTTGGCTCTGGTCGCTGGGTTTCCGAGGCCTGCTGCAGGAGACGTGCCAGAAGCCAGGAAGCAGGCACGGTTCCCACAGGAACAGCAGGTACTGTGAGACGCAGATGGAGGGGCTGGGAGGAGTCGTGGAGGATGCTTTCATTTTTCATCCTGCTGATTTCCTTTCTGTTGTTCGCTGTCTCGCTCTATGTCTCTATCTCACACCACCGCTATCACCACCTCCTCACCCCGCCCTCCCTCTCTCTTCCCTGTCTCTATCTCTCCCTCCCTTCTCCCTGCTACTGGTACAACAGTATGGTTTTTCAACACGTTCTCAGTGGTTGGTTCTTGGCTGAGCTTTCAGGCTGTGTGTTGTCAGATGCCTCTTTCTCTCTCTCTCTCTCTCTCTCTCTCTCATTTTCATATGTTCACAGCTTGACCAATGTTGCTGTCACTGTTACAGGTTTTACGGGACTAGACATGTAGGTCTGGTGAATGTTTTTGTCAAAAAACATGTTTTGCGTTTGGAGTCAAATATAGAAAGATAAGAAAAAATGTTGCATACTGATTAATATTATTGGCATTTAGCAGATGTTCTCATCCAGAGCAACTTACAATACCCATTTATACAGCTGGATATTTGCTGAGGCAATTCTGGGATAAACACCTTGCCCAAGGGTTTGACATCAGTGCCATAGCAGGGAATCAAAGCAGCAACCTTTCAGTTATGAGTCCTGCTCATTACCACTATGCTACTCTGCCACCCTGACTAATATTGTGTTAGCAAAGCCACCTATTCTCAAGACCGCAAAGCAGAGATAAAACAGTAGGGGACCTATGATTGCATCACGGTGATGAGATAGATAATAATTTTTCATTTAATCCTTGAGTTTGGGTTTTACAAACTAAATGCTCTCCTTTTTGGAACTGCACAACAAGCAGGCAGTTAATGATATGCTGTGTAGAGGGCGGCAGTGGAGCATAGTGGTAAGCAGGAGGGCTGGTGGTGAAAGGTTGCTGATTCTATTCCCTGCTGGGACACTGCTGCTGTACCCTTGGGCAAGGTACCTAACCCACAATTGCCTCAGTAAATATCCAGCTTTGTAAATGGGTAACATGTAAAAACTGTAACCCATGTAGGTTTCTCTGGATAAGAGTGTCTACTAAATGTCACTGATAATAAAAGTAAATGAAGCTGGCAGTGACATGCTAACCAAAGTGGTTTGTGTTACAAGGTGTCTTGTTGTGTTAACTTTGTTTTTACTGTGGTTCTCCTTTTGAGCATGGTTAGGGTTTTGGTTTTGCTTCTTTCTCTCCCACATGTAAATAAGTAAACAGTACTTCTTCTGTGCTCTTTGTTTCAAAGATGGTTACATAAAGGGCTTTTAAAAGTCAAAGTCTCTCCCTGTTGCTCTCACTCCCACATTCAGAGCACCCACTGAAAGACGGATTTAGACAGTTCTCTCCTGCACCTCATCCAGGCAACTGATTTTGCCCGCAATTCTTGTACATTACATTACATTATTGCCACTTAGCAGATGCTTTTATCCAGAGAGGCTTACAGACCTTACAATTTTACGTTATCCGTTTATACAGCTGGACATTTACTGAGGTAATTGTGGGTTAAGTTGTGCCCAAGGGTACAACGACAGTGCCCCAGTGGGAGATTGAACCAGCAACCTTTTGGTTAGGAGCCCTACTCATTACCACTATACTGACCACAGCACTGCTCTGATGCCCTTGACACTCACATATGCACAGTGATGCTGTCAAGTTCTGCAAGTTTCTCTTTTTCATACAGGGCCAGGCAGGATAGCAAAACATGCTGTGATCTGATTACTAATCAGATTATTTCATCACACCAAAAAAAAAATATAATAGTAATACCAGTAGTACAGGAAACACACATTTACGAATTACTTACTAAATACTGAGGAGGACAAGCAAACCGCAGTTTTGGCCCTCTGAGTCACAGCCTCAGTGATGGGGGACACGGC
Source organism: Megalops cyprinoides (assembly GCF_013368585.1). Taxonomy (NCBI): domain Eukaryota; kingdom Metazoa; phylum Chordata; class Actinopteri; order Elopiformes; family Megalopidae; genus Megalops; species Megalops cyprinoides. The sequence goes on along the minus strand of NC_050583.1, from coordinate 10,823,517 downwards.
TTACACAGCTCGGATTACTAAACAAACAAAGCAGCGATTGACATGCTTTTCTGCCAGATGCAACACACCGGCCAACCTGAATCCGCGTGTCTGGCTACCGTCCTGCTCCCCATTACAATGATAAGTCACTTTCCAAGGTGTACACAAAGATTGCAGGACCTCTCCTTGTAGCTGATTATCAGGACGATTAAAAAAAAATCGGACGCAAATACCAGCCACCACCCATTACCCAAATGTGCTTGCCTTGCAAGAACCTGCAACCTGATTTTAAAAAAGACCAAGATGTTTCCCTTTTAAAATTTCCTGTTTCCCTCCATAACCACACCTCCAAGCTGACCACACCCCCACACCCTCTCACCTAGTCACCCCCCCCCCCCCCCCCCCAAAAAAAAAATTCTGATCATTGTTTCAGTAACCTAACCTTGTCAACTAGCCCCCCATTGTTGACACTCTACCTAAGACCTGCTACTACGGCTGTAAATATATCTTTCACTGTCATCACATAGAGAGGCTCTGAAGTAACAGGTGGTTGAGCCACAACCTCACATTTTACACCGTGATCAATATCAGTGAACCATGGCAGAGAGTCACAATACTGAAAGTCCTTCCCATCATCAACACAAACACTAACGTAAAAATACTAACTCAAAAATAAACTTGTGACCACGTGCCTGCCATGGTATACACCCCATCCTCCGCTGTCACTGTCAGTGACCAGCATTATAGCCCTGACTTGTTGATGTCTGAGTTTAGAAAGAATAAAGAAGGTTTGAGTGCAGACTCTGAAAACAAAACAGGAAACTCTGCATTAGACTGGAGCTACTGTTGTTCAATTGCCCCCTGTCTCTCTCTCTGTCTCTCTCTGTCTCTCTCTCTCGCTCTCTCTCTCTATCTCTCTCTCCCACACACACACATATACACACACACACTCCCTGTTGCCATTGGCAGTGTTTCTCTCCCCCATCCCTGGCCCACTGGACACACACTCTTCCTCACACGGTTTCCTGTCCTGGCTGCAGGCAGTAGAGCGGATGGGGACAGCTCCTTGGTTCCCCAGAGAGGGGAACAAATGTGGGCAACAAAAACCCTCTTTCCGGGGGTTTGGAAGGGATGCACTGTTGCCATGGCATTCCCCTAGGAGAACACTACCTGCCTCTGAAGCTCCCCGGGGTCCTTTTTGATTTATGACAGAAAGGAGGCTCAGACGGCCTCCTTCCTGCTTCGGCCAGGCCGTGTGTCCTGATCCTGACACCTGCACTCAATCTGCCCTCTTCCCACGCTGGCTGGGTGGGGTGTGCAATGCTGAGGTAAGATGTTGGAGGGGGGAGAGAGAGAGACAGAGAAAAGGTGAAAGAGAGAGGGAGAGAGACACAGTTTGAATTGAATTTAACCCTCCTTTACAAATTTAACTCTCCTTCACAAATTTCCAAATGACAAATTTTTACAAGGAAAACAATTAAAAACATTCACACCTCTGCCGTTCACATTTTTGACATTTGTATTTAAAAATGCCAGAGATCTTTCTGCAAATCGCACCCATCCCACAGACATTACAATCATTCCACAGTCATTCAACAGGGATGCAGAGGTGAAGGGTGAGAACAGGGGTAGGAGGGAGAGAAAGACATGGAAGAAAAGAGATAGAAAGAGGAAGAGAGTGAGGCTGAGCTAGGGGTAGCATGGACGGAGATAGAGGGAGAGAGAGGGATATAGAGAGGAAGAAAATGATGCAAGTTAGAAGTTGGAGGGAGAGAGGGAGATTGATATAGGGATAGAGAGTGGAGGAAAGTGAGGGTGAGGTCAGGATAGAAAGGAGAGAGGGAGACAGAGGGAGAAAGGGGGTCTAGAGAGGAAGAAAATAATGGTAAGGTGGGGTAGAAGGGAGACAGACAGAGAGATGGACATAGAGAGGAACAGAGAAAGAGTGAGAAAGGGTGAAGGAGTGAATCAATTAGGGAGGGAGAGATAAACACAGAGAGCAATACGTGTAACGAGGATGGGAAGTACTGTACATGGAGAGGGAGAGAAATATGGTAAATTAAGATGATTAGATAATGTCTGGTCTTGATTTAAAATGTCAGTTTGAATGTTTTTCTTTTTGCATCTTTGTGTATTTATGTTTGACTGCAGCACTTGTTTATCAGAACTGCAGTCAATTTTTGTCTTCATGATTTAAATACAGCCCCTGCACAACAAAAGCCAGATTGTCATTTTGAGAACACTTTTATTTGGTGTTTGATGGAGTCAAAGCAGTCCCTCTGTGCATGAGTCAGCTGTCCTTCTGTAGAAGGCAGCTATATGCACTACAAGCTACAAAGAAAAAGCAGCTTGTTGCAGAAGATACTTTATATCAACAAGATGCAATAAAAAAGAGACACAACAGGATCAGATCAGTCAAGGGGCATGTTTTCCATTTGCTGTGTGATTTATTCACATACAAAAAAAGAACATCAATTTCATATTTAATACACGAGGGAGCCACAAATCAACAGTTGCAATTCGTGTTCAACGAATCTTTGATGTCGACAGCAATTTCTTCTTCGGTTGGTGAAGTTCGCACATGAATGCGTAACCTCTTTCGGTGCTGTTGTGTAAGGTCATAAACTGCGATAAATACAGCCAGAGTGGATCTGTCACAACTGCATTCGCTGCCGTAGTGAAAAGGGTTCACGCACTGAACGCAGACTGCTTGCAAATGGGGGCGTTGGAATTTTGAGCGAGAAATAAAATGTTTTAGATGCTACTTTGCACGGACAAAAAAACATAAAAAAGAAATGTAGATGAAGCAATTGCTTCTTCGGTCACATTACCTGCCAAGCAGCGACAAAATGCATCATTACACAAAATGGACTGTGATTTTGTAATGAGATCAGTTACTACCCCAAAGCAGCAGGTAACCTTAAGGTAGCACAGGGAACACAATTTGCTCCATTCTTCTGGAGCCAGGTGGGTCACATCAACCAGGGTACTCTCAACAAACCAGTCCATAACACCCTCTAGGACGTCATCAGGCACCTACAAGTTGTTCATATGACATCAGTGAGGAAGCGCCAATCCTCCATCACCATCAAGTCTTTGCTCTACTGTGGTACGCTGTGGGATGCACAGTGCAAATTATAGCAGCTGGCTGCATGCAGGCATCTTAGAGGACTGTATTTGTCAGGGTGCAGCGTTTCTGTGCAAGGGCACAGGATGTTGAGGCAAGGTGAGCTTAATGTGGCAGTTAAAGCTGGAGAAAAAGGAGTTTGCTTCTATTAGGTTCTCTATTTATATGTTCATTTAGGCTGCCTTTCCTGCACACAGTGCTAGCTATTACCACATGATGCTCTTGCAACATCATGGTGCACCACCACAGGTAAGCTCTTCATGCTGTACTACAGTGCAAAAAAAAAAAAAGATGTAATGCAGACTGTCTCACCCTTGCTCATGTTCCAAAGCACCCATTTACTGACTGATGCATTTTGATCCACATTCTTAATTAAGATATTGCAGGAAACACTTTAACCAATTATGCAATTGATTGGGCTTGCAATTAACCAAAACACAGTAACCTAAGCGCAGTAATCAGAGTGTGCCCATCTGTGCCAATCAGAGCAGACTTATTAAAGTGGCACAGTAGAACTTTATAGGCCATGCATCTGTGGGTCCTCTGTTTCAGTAGATTCTTGGAATTTGGAAGCCAGCATGGCTTTGACCAGAGTCCAGTTTCAGCTGATCTTATTGTTTCCCCTTAAGAATTGCTTCAGATATATATGCAAATCGTATTAGCAAGCCTGCAGGCACGATTTACAACAAGCATGTGAGTGTGATTTTTAGTCTTGCCCCAAAGCCAAGCATCATGCCGCCTTGCATCCTTGTCCTTCTCTCTAAGCACATGTGCAGGGCCGGGCTTTCACAAAGGTTATATTAATGGAATTTAGCAGACGCTCTTATCCAGAGCACCTTACAAGGGTTACAGTTTTTACATGTTATCCGTTTGTACAGCTGGATATTTACTGAAGCAATTCTGGGTTAAGTAACCTTGCCCAAGGGCACAACAGCAGTGCCCCTGCGGGGAATCGAACCAGCAACCTTTCCACTACAGGCTCTGCGCCTTACCACTATGTTACACTGCCACCCCAATCATAGCAGAGCTAGGTGTACATTTCTGGGAGAGGTAAAGCAGTAGGGTTCTAGGATTCCTTGCAAAGGAATGATTTCACCATCAGACTGGTCATCTGTCTGCAGCAGTGAGTCATTCCTTGAGCTTGCACGCTGCGTGTCATTTGCCAGTCAGCAGTAACATAAACTACACACCCACCAAAGCAGACAGCCTGGGACACAGAGAGGGCTCACAGAACCGCTGTGGTCAGCTGCACAGGCTGGGGGCGGCATCTTCTGATTGGATCATTAGATATGACAAGTAGGGTCAAGGGTCAGACATAGTTCAGTCGTTCTGTCTAGAGGTGGAATTCCAACACAGTGTAAAAGGCTCACTCATGCTGAGATGTGCCCATGCTAGTGGTGTGTGTGTGTGTGTGTGTGTGTGTGTGTGTGTGTGTGTGTTTGCGTGTGTGTGCATGTGCGTGTGTGGGTTTATGTGTGTGTGCCGGTCGGTGTGCATAAGTGTGTTTTGTGTGTGTGCGTGTGTGTGCACACATGTGTGCATCTGAACATGTGCATGTGAATGTGCACGGCTCTATGAACAGTGAACAATAGTTAGCAATATTTCCCTGTACTGCAGAAAAGTGACAGTGTCAGGCTTTTGCTTCTTCAGATCCCTTGCTACTTCTCTCTATTGCTGGTTGGATTTCAGTGTGACTGAACTTCTGACTGACCTTTGACCTACCCACCCCACTCCCACCACCATGCTTATGAGCTTACAAAGAGCAATGGGCCTGTCCAAGGAGGTCCAATGATATCTTACGTTCACAATCTGTACCCCCCCCTTCCTCCACTTTACACTTCTAACCATTCTAAATTCCATGGGTGGGAAAGAATAGGGGGTGCTACTCTGGTGCTTCTCATTTAGCAGACACTCTTATCCAGAGTGACTTACATCCAGTAGGTTACAATTTTATCCATTTATACACTTGGATATTTAGTGAGGCAATTGTGAGTCAAGCACCTTCCCCAAGGCTACAACAGCAGCGCCCTAGCCAGGAATTGAACCAACAACCTTTTTATTACGGGCCCTGCTCCTTACCGGTAAATCACCACGACATCCCATATAGAGCTTAATACTTTAATAAGAATAAGAAAATAAGCTCCCAATATGGCTGTGCCTGGATGTGGCTCGTGAGACTCAAACCAGCTGCCATTCGGCAGGAAAACACTGCAGGTCAGAAAGAGGTGACAGCCAAGGAATTAAGCCACCTCCACATGCAGGTCCCCAGTTTGGCAGGCCAGATAATCCCTTCCTTTACTTAGCGGTCAGTTAGCTGTGGCAGTCACTGAGTCAGCTGTTTCTCCATTGGAAGGGAAAGCCTCTCTTTCTCCACACCCTACACCACCATATGGAATATTCTTGCCCTGTTAGGAATGGCAGGGTTGCCCACAGGTGGGCCATTCATAAAATTGGATGTTTCACACCTATTAACTGCTCCCGTGAGTTCATGGAAGAGAGCAGTGAAGCAGCGAAGCCTCGCTGTCCTGGGCCTTACCCCTGATCTTCTTAGTGATGATACACTTAGAGACTTCCTGGCAGTTTTTTTTTCCACACAGCATCTTGACTTACACAGAGTAAAACAACTGAGTGCTGTTTCAGCCCAGCAGGATGAAGGAACAGCAAACCTGGTACAGAACCAAGTGAAGAGCTGGGCGAATGGTTAATGATCTGGTTCATGATCATACAAAATAATACCAGGAAAGGCTCCTTAAAAGCCTTGAAAAGCAGGGAGATCTGTGGAGGAGAAAGTGCTGACAGACTCTGAACAGGTGTGTTGAGTCTTTGCGGACATTGAGGATGGGAGCAGAAAGGGGTAGTAGAGCCTTACTGGGGTGAGAGTCTAGGGAGTGTCACCCATGTGCCCAGTAGGGAAGAAAAAAGGATCACCTCTGTATTTTTTCACCTCTACCTTCTCTGAGGGGCCAGTAGGGCAGAAAAAAAGGATCACCTCTCCATTTTTTTCTCCTCTACCTTCCCTGGGGGGCCCGTTGGTGCTATTTTTACACTATCAATGTGATCTCCATATGCGCAAGCTGTCCAAGAATCACAGCCCTATAAATACAACCTGCTTTATACCCAGAAACTTCATGCTGCATTCTGGACTTGAGCTCAGATGCCACCCCCCCCCCCCCCCCCCCCACACACACACACACACACACACACACACACACACACACGCACGCACCCCACCGGCGCTATATGTGTCTCCACCTGTGACACAGGCTGTTGGCAGGGCCTTGAAGGACGGGATTGCACTGACTGCGATTGCGAGGAGGGAGAACTGAGGGGGTGAGTGAGCCTCAGTCCATATGGAGGCAAAGAGGCCTAACGCTCTAATGCATTCCACCATATGGAGATTATGCCGCGCACAGGGAGGAGTGTGCACTGTTAAGTCACTGCTTACTCAATCACACAGCTCCTCACTCCTGGCAAGGCCGTGACGGAGTGGAATAGAGGTCCTAGGCTCTTTTGGTGGGGGGGGGGACCTTACAGCTAAGACCACTGTACAGGGCACTATGCTACTATAGAGCATTCATTTCTTACTTTTGACCAAACATCACCCATCACGTTCCTAATGCACTGTCTACTGAGTTTTAAATTTATTTCTCTATATCAGACATATTTCAAGATATTACAAAGTGCGATGTGATGATTTAGACACTAAACTTTGCTTTCGTGCGGTTCGATTAAGCTGATCGACTAAATCCAGATGAAAGGAATGGATTTCAGAATGTGGAAGTTTCAGTGCGGACTTTATTTATTTTACAATTTGTTTATGACAGTGAATTTCAGTACTTTTATTTTTCTTCATTCCTCACACTTGGGGCAGTAAACATTTTGTGAATGGACAAAATGTTGAGTGTATTGTTTGTAAATGGGGTGGCAGTGTAGCATAGTGGTACAGTGCAGGACTCATAACCGAAAGGTTGTTGGTTTGATTCCCTGCTGGTGCACTGCTGCTGTACCCTTGGGGATGGTACTTAACCCAGCATTGCTTCAGTAAATATCCAGCTGTATGACATGTAAAAATGGTGACCTATGTAAGTCACTCTGGATAAGGGCATCTGCTAATTGACAATAATGCAATGTGAATAACAGCTGGTTAGCTTGTCAGTTACAATCTTGGCTTGATGTGGGGCTGCTTGTAGAGCAGTAGTTAAGATGATATTTTTACCCAGAATGCAACAGGGTTCAGGTGTACATCTGCTGCGCCTTTGAGCAAGGTACTTTACCTGAGCTGTTCTAGTGAAATACCAGGCTGTAGAATATTTAAAAGCATTTAAAATGTCAGCTCTGTAATTTGCCCTGAATAACAGTCTATGTAAGGCAACTAAATTATTCTATCAAACACATTATTTATTTTATTTTATGGCAGATATTCTTTTACAGAGTGACTGACAAGGCTAATATTGGCATAATACATTAAATCACAGGAGCAAAAAAAGCAGAACAGTAAGCGTGCGTAAGTCTTGTGACATTTTTTCATTTACCCATTGATTTAAACAGCGTCTCATATCCCAGGATGACACACAGTGCTACAGCAGCAAATTTTTTTTCACTTGCTGTGACCCATTTACACACTTGCATGTGTAGAGGATTAACTGATGTTGTTTCCCGCAGGGTGCAGCAGCACCATCGCACGTGAAAATGCAACCCCAGCCTCTCAGGTCCACAGTGCCATGTATATCAGTGTCTGCTGGTCTGCACCGCTCAGTTTAATGCTAACAATATAAATCCTTCAGATCGGGGGTTCCCTCATATACATATAAAGATTAAAGGTCAGAGGTGGACAGCAGGTTTTAAGAAAGTAATCTGAGAGCACCGCAGACACCTGCTTGTTTGTGTGTGAAGGTCTGGTTTACATCAGAGAGCTGCCTCTCAGCACTGACCCAACCCTCCCCACCCGTGACTCGTAAAGCTTGCACCTGTCAGATCAGTCCCCCTGCCTTCAGCTGGTGCTCCATCTGACCCGCTCCTTAACGGCCCGAGCTGTCCGTCAGGGAGTCCTGCCTTCAACTGCGCAGCCTGCTGTCGCCTGTGTGTGTGTGTGTGTGTATGCATGGGTGTGTCTGTGTATGTGTGTGTGTGTGTGTGCGTGTCTGTGTGTGTGTGCATATGTGCTTCATATCATGACATGTGGTGGTGATCTCTCAAGTCCCTACCTCTATCAACTTTGTCACACATTAAAGGAATCAGTCATTTTAAAAAAGATGGAAAGGAGGGCAGAAGGAGGTGTAGATAAGATCATAAAACAGATCCGCAGACCAAACAAGCCGCATAATTATAGATCCCCCATTGACCTCGGTCGTGTACGGTCATGAGTTGAAGCTGGACTCATCACCCTGATAATCGGTGGCAGAACTGTCTCAGCTGATCGCACTGGAAATAGGCAGGGGAGAGAAATGTAGTCGGGTCGGCGTGGCATGTATTTGTGATTGTGATCAATGTTTCTTGTTGTCGAAACTGACCTGGGACCACGGTGGTCTTGCCCCACCTGGAGAACCCCTCTCTGTGTCTTTCACTCGCGCAAAGTACAGGTCAGCGCCGAAAAAACAAACGCATCACATGAAAAACAAAAACAAAAAAACAAAGCTCGCGCTGAGACGAGCTGTCGGACGGGACCTCTGCCATCGCACGCCTCTGTGTGAGAATTGATCGAGTCGAGCAGCTGAAGACGCGTGTGTCCAGGGCGAGAGAGGGGGCAGAGGAACAGAGAGAGAGAGTGCGAGAGATAAGCACAGAGTGATCGCACCATCGTACCAGTTTGATTGCTCAGCCAAGCACCAGACCACAGATCTCGCTTGGAAACAACTCCGCTGTAACTCTTTAGGGATTGTTTTTTTTTTTTTGTGTTGGCTATTCTGAACTGGCATCTCAAAGCCGGCGAGGCTGAACTGGAGCGCCCCGACCTTACGAGGAACATCTTGGAGATATGTTTGTTCATGTGGCTGATTAGTGAACGCGCATTTCGCGCACAAACCGAACTGACAAGCGGTATTGACAGCCGCCTCCGGTGAGCTATTTCTGGTGACAGTGGAGGAGACGAGAGCAAATGAGAGAACGGGACTGCGGCTGACAAATAGTTGCCACATAAAATAAGGCACGTTTTGGTTCTTGGATTTGCCAGTTTGGAAACATAAGGCGCGCCGTTCAGGCAAACAAATTGGCACGCACGGGCGATGCGGTCTTGCAGGGGATCGATAACATAGACTACTAAGAGGGCATCTGCTAATCCTTCGTCAATCATCTGCCAGCCAATGAAGCTCTATACCACTTCCAAAGTGGGTGCTAGCTGGAATAAACCGACGTGAGTTTGTGAACAGCGGGATCTCGACGCAGGCTTAATGTCTTTATTTATTTAAGTTATCATTTATTTATTCATGACAGGAAGGTTTTTGGCAAACGAGCCGCAAAACGAAGTATTTGGAAGAGGCTTCCAACAACCCCCCTTTTGCGACATGTTAGACCTTTAATGGAAAAGATGGACATTGCTTACGTGTGATACACCACCATCCCCTGGACCAGGCGCAAATGAACAGTTTAGCTGTGGCTAAATCGTCTTTTGATTTCACGATCCGTGGAAAGGTTCAATCCAAAATGTAACTTTTTTCAACCCCCGAAAACACATCAATTAATATTCTGCTTTTTGAGGATTTGTTTACATCACAGAAGGTAGGTTGCTTAATAAGTGAAACGTTGCATGTTTGATATGTGTGACCAGTTTGACAGTTATAGCCTCAACACTTTAAATTAATCTGGCTTGACATCGACCAAACTGGCTGGCTATTCTCGTGTCCGTCACCGCTAAAGTTTTCCTAAGTTTTCCCGTCGCTGTCATCGTCGATGGCAAGGGTCCATTAATCATTGTGATGTCGTGGACGTGTAGACTAGCCTACTGTTATTCTTGGAGCAAACAGATTGCGTTGCTCAGTTAGGGCGAGCAAGAAACAGCCGTTAAAATAGTCTGCCTGCTCCATGGCCTTGACCTCAGCAGCCGCTGACACGAAGTCCCCGCAGTGGTCATATTCCAGTTTTGTTCATAATTCAGGTCCGTTTATTTAGAGGGGAAAGGTGGCAGTGATGTCATGGAGCCTTTCTGTTTGTATATTTGTGTTTGGTTCAAAACTGAGCTATCATGTGGCATTCTAAAACTAACTATAGACTAGTGTTTGAGAGTCACCGCTGTTGTCTCCCTTGTTGACCCAAACGTTTTTTTTTTACCTTAGATGGTGGGCGTCTATAAATGCGGTTTGTTTTGAAATGAATTTCACCCTGGGCCTGTCACTTAATTTGTAAACAGTAGATCTGCCTGGGTGAAATATGTCATCTCTCCGCAAGACAGCCGACATAATTCTCTTTAAACATGGTGGCTATGAAAAAATTGTCATCTGTTTTACCTCAGCTTTCAGAAAGTTTTAAATCACCCAGTGAATAGCAGTGTTTTCCCTCTGACAGTTAATTACAGGGCTTGGAGTCACATTTAAAGATATGACCTGTTCCAAGTGACCCCGTGAGCAGTATTGTGGACGCGCTTCTTTATAAGGGCATCGCAAGTTGAAGATTGACTCAAAATGTTCTCTTTTTCTCTATTTGTTTCCCATTCGAGGATATGAAAATACACTTTGCAACTTTGCGGTTTTCCCTCAACATGCAAGATTGTTTCACTAAACAAATGAGCACAGTATGTGTCTCAAAGAGCAGTGTGTGCGTGCGTGTGTGTGTGTGCGGGAGCGTGTGTATTCGGGGCGACAGCTTGACTCATGATACATTAATGATAATAATTTCCACCCTGTGCTCCAGAGGCCTGTGTCGACAGATATCCTGTTTTTTTGTAAAGCTCTGCTCAGATTTGTAGCCATAATAAGCATTATGCTTTTGTTGCTTGTAACAGTGTTGAGTTTTTATTGTGTGAACTGGGTTGTGATTAACAGCAGGCATCTGTGGCTTTGGAAAGAAATTCCCCCTTTCTGCACAGAGGTGGCAAGAGATTTTAAACGTTCTGTTAATTGCCAGGCCAATTAACACAAAGCCCCAGTGTCAGCTCTGCCGCATGCTAATGAGCCTTAATTACAGTACCTGATATGGATGACTACAGCAGCACAGGAGTTACTATGTGGATGTAGAGCAGGGGTTTCCAAACTCTCCAAACCCATGATCTGTTTAATGAGGGGACACCTTTTCTGTCACCTAACCGTCATTACAGAAAATTATAATATAATATTAACGTCTCGAATAAATATGGGATTGTATTATAGCTATGCCAAAAACTGCACATGCACAAGCCAGTATAGTGTTTAGTACAGCTGGTTTTTACCATGTATCTCATAACCCATTGTGACCCCTCTCAAAAGCTACCAGGAGGTCCCAACCCCCAGTTTGGGAACCGTTCACGTGCAGACTCAGGCTGTTTGTACCAGGTATTGTTTCATAGTTCTTAGAAGTGAGGAGAGGGGAAAAAATAATGCCACTTAAGAAGCCTGACTGGGGAAAAAAACAATGGCATGGAAATACGAAAAGGGCTTAGACAAAGTAGGTGTCTGCCCAGTGCCAAGCTGCTTTGCGGACAGTAGTGATCCAATCTCAGCGGCCTCCGTGCCAGCGGGCCTGCGGCCTAATCCGCCCGGGCCTGATACGGAAAACAGGGGCAGAGGTCAAGGGAGCGTGGCGTCAGCAGGGGAGCGGCGGCGCCTTGGAGAGTGATGTCAGGACAGGTGAGGCGAGCGGGGGGGGGCACTGCTCAGCCTCAGTCCCGCCGGCTGTCCTCTCCCACACTGGGAGAGAGACTGGGCAGGTGACAGGCTGGGCAGGTGATGACCTGAGCGGGATGATTTTGGCAGGTGCTGAATACTTGAAGGACATTGTGTCATCTATATGATGGAGCAGTGTGTAGGGCTGTCTGTAACAGGGCAGAAGGGGGCGTTGTTGTGTGAATGTAGGCGTGTGGTGCTGCGGAGCAGAGTGCAGCTGTGTACGGTTGTAGTGGGCACACTGGCCCAGGGGATTATGCCTCTTGGTAGAAGCCATGCAGCAGAACCAGTGGGAGCTGGATCCACTACCATTACATAAGAGAGAGAGAGGGTGTGTATGTGTGTATATGCGTGTGTGTCTGTGTATATGTGTGTGTTTGTGTGTGCGAGAGATGGAAAGCGAGAGAGAATACAGGAAAGTGAGAGAATGCAGGAGAGAAGCCGACAGCGAGAGAGAAAGAGACAAAGAGTGAGAATGTGGGAGAGACAGAACACAGACAGAAAGAAATAGAGCGAGAGAGAGAGAGTGCAGGAGAGGGAAAACAGACAGAGGGAACGCAGGAGTGAGGGAAAGAGAGAGAGGTAGAGAGACAGAGAGCAGAGGGAGGAGGAGAGAATGAGTGAAGGAGGAGGGGAGTGAGAACGTGCGTGAGGGGTGAGAGAAGGAGTGTTCGGGGTAATGAGGCGCGGCTCTCCGAGCAGCTCTTGGAACATGTCAGCAAAATGAGGGGGCGTCCTGGATACGGGGGTGAGCGGATAATCCTGCTCCAAATGCGAAGGTTTCTACCGAGGAGGAAAAAAGGCAGAGAGAGAGAATATCTCCTTTCACACTACAGCTGAAAGCCTACACATTCCCTACCTTCAACTCCAGTGGTTGCAGGCATTGCTTTGGTGTGAATGGGGTATTCCAGCGTCAACCAATACATTTTGTTACCCGGTATTGTTACCAGCTCCAACTCAGTAAAATTTTTCCCAACATTCACGGGTTCTTACTTTTTTTGTGTCTATGTGGCTCAATCTTAATTTTAATGCAAAAATGTAGCAAAGTAAACATTATCTTCAATCAGCAGTACACTATTAAGAACTACCCTTTTTCCCACTATTTTTGTATGGATAATAGGCCTAATGAGTCATTTAGCACTCTTGCTCCTGTATGCAGCTATATCCATAAAGTCAACAACTTTTCTGAAATATTTGCCACATTGAGAACCCATCATATATGTAATATGTATGATGTCTGTAATGCTGTAATGATGTGTGACAGGCAATAGTCACACTATAAACTTACACTGTGAATACTATGAACTTACAAATCACTAACAATACCAATGCAAGCATTGTTATGCTGTATGTGAATATTGAGTATATTGATTATATATACAATAGTATGACATGACATCTGTGTGACAGTTACATTACACTGCTTTGCCTTGTGAAAGTCAGCGCACCTGCGAATGACCTGCATTTTTCCTGTGGTGTGAAGAGTGACCAGTAGACAATACCAGCATTTCAGTACCTACAAAATGACCTGCATTTACGGAGTGGAAAGGGACTGATGGGAAGAAGCTAGAGAAGGGGTGTGGCGAATGAGTGTCAGGGGGAAGGAGGGGCATGGGGGACTTGGCCTCAGTCCGGACAATGATGGGGGACCATTTCACCTGTGGTGTAGTTCTGTGACCCCCCCCCCCAGAATGAAAGTCTTTCGGCCCTCAGATCTCCTCACCGCTCGCAGAGAGCTCCGCTCCAGTGACATGCTCTACAGTGACAGAGCTCTGTGTCTGTCCCTCTGCACACACGCGCTCATTCTAAACAGCGCGGCGTGACTTCCGGCTCCCAGTGCTCGCAGAGCGAGACGGCGTGAGCAGAGAGGGATGGAGATGCAGTGTAAGGGGAGAGACGGAGGGAAAGAGAGAGCGATCGGTATCAGTCAGAGAAGATGA
>NC_050583.1:10599682-10804682 GCF_013368585.1 Megalops cyprinoides | reverse complement strand
ATGTTTTTGAAGGCAACTCTTTCGTCTCTTTTTGTCTTTTCCTTTGTCCGTTTCTCTCTCCCTCCCTATCTCTTCCTCCCTTCCTTCCTCTCTCGCTGCCTCTTTCTCCATCTTTCATTCTCTCTCTCTCATTCCCTCTTCTTCGCTTCCTCTCTCTCTCCCAACATTCTCACCCTCATTCCCCTTTGTCAATCTCTCTCCCTCTCTTCCATTTTCTATCTCTCTTTCGTTCCCACTTCCTTTCCCTCACCTCCTCTTTCTCCCCCCAACTTGCTTTCATTCTTTCTCTCTCATTCCCTCTTCACTTCAATCTTCACGTCCCCTTTGTCAACCTAACTCCCTCCCCCTCTTTCATTTTCTCTCTCTGTCATTCCCCCTCCTTCACTTCCTCTCTCTTTCCCAACCTCTCTCGCTCTCGTTCATTCTCTTTCTTTCTCCTTCCTATTCCCTTTCCGCCACCTCCTTTTCCTCCCCTAACCTTTTCCCCTTGCTTTCATTCTCTCTCTCTCATTGCCTCTCCCTCACCTCCTCTCTCTCTCTCTCCCTCTTTTTCCCCTTCTCTCTCTCTCCGTTGCCCAGCGATGGCGTTTGGGGCCGTGCTCCTCTTCCTCCTGTCCCTGGCGTGCTGCGGCGGCTCCTCCCAGGTCGACCCTCCCCCCTGGGGGTGCGGCCCGGGCCTTCAGCGCCCCTACACGGCCCTGTGCGACCTGGAGGCGGTGTGGGGTGTGGTTTTGGAGGCGGTGGCGGGCGGCGGGGCGGTGGCGTCGCTGCTGCTGGCCGCGGCCCTGCTGGGCCGCCTGCGCGCGGTCAAGGAGGCGGAGAAGCGCAGCGGGGTGGCGCCGCTCCTCCTGCTCCTGTTCGGCCTGGTGGGCCTCTTCGGCCTCAGCTTCGCCTACCTCATCGAGAAGGACGAGCCCCTCTGCGTGGTGCGCCGCGCCCTCTGGGGGGTGCTGTTCGCCCTCTGCTTCGCGTGCCTGCTGGCGCAGGGCGTGCGGGTGGGCGGGCTGGTGCGGCGGGGGCGGAGCCCCGGTGGGGGCGCCCTGGCGGGGCTGGCCCTGGGGCTGACCCTGGTGCAGGGCATCGTGGCGGCCGAGTGGCTGCTGCTGACGGTGGTGCGCGAGGGCCAGCCGGCCTGCCAGTACCAGCCGCTGGACTTCGCCCTGGCCTGCAGCTACGTGGTGGCGCTGCTGCTGGCGGCGCTGGCGGCCTCCGCCCTGGCGCTCTGCGGGAAGGAGCGGCGCTGGAAGTGCAACGGCCTCTGGCTCTTCATCTCCTGCCTCATGTCGGCGCTGCTGTGGGCCGCCTGGCTGGCCTTCTATCTCTACGGCAACGAGGCGCTGGGCCGGGCCGCGGACTGGGACGAGCCGGCGCTGGCGGTGGCGCTGGTGTCCCAGGGCTGGCTGCTGCTGCTCTTCCACGCCATCCCCGAGGCCCACTTCTGCCTGCGGCCCCCGCCCAAGCCCTCCGCCCCCGACTACTTCGACACCTCCCAGCCCCCGCCCCGCCTGAGGGAGACCAGCTTCGACGAGGACCTGCCCCTGTCCCACCGGCCCTACATGGAGAACCAGGCCTTCTCCTTCGATGAGCACAGCGCAGGTACCGCTGCATTTATGGGGGATGACCACAGTCTAAATGGATGCTATATGTGATGAAAATCAGCTGATATTGTCGTTTAAAGACAGCTTAATCAGCAGTGCTAAAGACAGATGGCATACAGGCCATCAGGGGTTCATATCCAATTGTGTATAGGCATGCGCATGTATTTATATGTGTCTGTGTGTGTTTATGTGTGAGGGAGAACCTTCCATTGTGCCCAAAAACTGTAATTGTTTGTTAAAATGTTCATTTTTAAGGGCTCTCTTTGTCCTCTAACCCATTCAAATCAAACAATAGGCACATGTTGTTTCATCAATGTCATTCCAAGCAGGTTAATTGTTTAATGTGTAATATTCATTGTCTGTGTGTGAACCAGGTTAACGGGCCACACATGCTCCACTCAGTAGGGCTGTGAGCTCTGGCTGGTTATTTTGTCTATGGATTTTTTAAAAAAAATGTTTGTTTTTGTTAAGACTGCTCCATTTCGCTCATTTTTTAGATGTGTTGGCTGGCTTCTTTACAGTATGTATGTCAGTGTGTTTTGTGTGTGTGTGAGTATGGGTGCATGTATTTGTGGGTAACGTCCAGTGAATGCTGATGCGCATTTGTCTTTGTGCTGTTGGCAGCCCTGAGGGCGGGGGGATACCGCAATGGCAATATGGGAGTCCGCGCCAGCATCCCCTTCCGCAGTAACGTCTACCAGCCCACCGAGATGGCTGTGGTGCTGAACGGAGGCACGGTGAGCACGGTGTTCGGCTTTACACACTCACACACACACACACACACGCATGCGCGCACACACACACACCTACACACACACATGCAGACGCACACACACACGTATGCAGACGCATACACACACACACATGCACATACACACACACTCACACACACACACACAAACACAGCTTCATCTATAGCCTAGTGCTCCCTATCGCTGCAGTCTCTCTCATGACTGATGCCCCAGTGTCTGCGGGTCTGACAGGCCCAGTATTGTCCCAGGATGGATGGGGCTTTGTATGTTTGATGGTGGCTCCTCTCCAGTCTCCAGCTATAAATAAGCCCTGCAGACAGGGCAGGAGGGTCGCGGCAGGCAGAACCAAACGCTGTTCCAGCACTCAGGGAGAAGGTCCATTTACATCCACTCAATCAGCCCAAATGAGCCGATTCAGAGCAGCGTCAGGGCTGCGCTGGTGCTGAGCTGGCGGTGTGATGCTACTTCAGACACACACACACACACATATGCTCACGCGCACACTCATCCACACACACCTACATGCACAAAGACACACGCAAACACACATTTGCCTGTGTACTTACTCAGTCTGTATACAGACACATGAACCAGTGAAAATACAACACAAACATTTCACAATTACAAACCCAAGGCAGCACTTATGCACCTAGACGTCCACACACACACACAC
This sequence comes from Megalops cyprinoides, assembly GCF_013368585.1. Lineage (NCBI taxonomy): Eukaryota > Metazoa > Chordata > Actinopteri > Elopiformes > Megalopidae > Megalops > Megalops cyprinoides. Next base: position 10,801,659 of record NC_050583.1, on the reverse strand, counting down.
ACACACACACACACATAGAAACGAACTCAGAGGCACAAACAATTCCTGCAGAGTTGTTACCAGGCAGATACCAGAACAGAACGTGTCACCTTCAAACAGCACACACAGGGATGCGTACTCCCCTGCCGTGCCCTATCTTTCTCCTCCAAACATCCAACACAGCTGTCCCACAATGCACTCCTACTCAGGGATCATCCCTGACACGCTGCCGTTGCTGGGGCAGAGGCGAGAGCGAAGGCTCCCCCGGGCTCAGGTTCATCAGTTTCTAACCCAAAATGATGAGGTAGGGGCTCTGGAGCATTCCAGGGTACAGGGTGTTAGTGCTGGAAGAGTAGCAAGCAAATAAACACACTGGTATATTGCTGCAGGGCTGCTGTCTTAGGTCTGTGGAGAGACAGCTCCAGGAATACACTGTATATAAAGAGAAATCATAGGAGTGTGGATTTATCCATTACGGTCTATATCTGGTGGCAGTGTAGCATAATGGTAAGAAGCAGGGCTTGTAACTAAAGGACCACTGGTTCAATTCCCCACTGGGGCCCTGCTGCTGTACCCTCAGGCAAGGCACTTCACCCACAATTGTCTAAGTAAATATCCAGCTGTATGAGTGGATAAAACTGTAACCTATGTAAGTCACTCTGGATAAGAGCATCTGCTAAATGGCAATAATGTAATTTAAAGTACGTCTGTGTCTGTCTGTCTGTCTGTCTCTCTCCCACAGATCCCCTCAGCACCGCCCAACTACACAGGGAGGCAGCTGTGGTGAAGACGAGGCTGGCGAAGAGGAGTCTGCCTCCGGGGAGAGCGGCGGGGTAGAGCGGGTGCCTGGAGCGGTGGGGTGATCCCACAGGGCTCCCCATGTTTTTGGGTGCCCACAGGAATTTCTCCAGAAGAAACTAAACTGGAGGAGGAGGGGGGCAGCCCTCCTAATCAGTGCTTCTGGGGCCGTGAGTGGAGCAGGAAGGAGATGCGGAGGGTGAGAGGAAGGACAAACAAGGAAAAACATAATGGCAGACTGGCTGCTTTGCACCTGTGTGTTCCCTAACATAAGAAGCAAAATATACATGGAGGATGAGAAGCATCTGTGATTCAAAAGGCTGGGGGTGATGTGCAATGTTGGATACTTTTTCGTATTAACGTTATACAGGAAATGAGGTCAGATCTTGCCCCTTCGTTAGCTTACAGTTACAGCTGCACGGATGAATTGAAATCTGAATTGATCCATGAATTCATGAATTTAAATCTGAAAACAACATTCTTAGCTGTCGTCATTTTGGAGTAAACCCGAATAATGTGTCACAACCAATGCCCAACAATGAAACTGCACATAACAGAAGCAGACATTCAAGTCTATTGTATTTTTATTGCATTTGCTCAGCAGACTCTTACCCGGAGTGACTTAGCATACAATTGTTACATGTTATCCATGTATACAGCTGGATATTTACTATCCAGAGCAGTGAATTTGTTTCCCTCTGTTGAGACAATGCAAACTGACCACCATGGAAAAGTGGATTTCTAGTTTGTCTGAGAAAAGTCCTGATCATCAACCTTTGACTGCTAAAGCAACTTTTGACAATCACTGCGAGGGTACAGTTCTTCTTCGTCTGAGCAGCCATGGGGGACAGACTCGGACCAGGTCTGCAATCTCACCTGAGTTTCGCCTCATGTGAACGGTCACACATCGGCCTGAGACCTGATCTGATCAGGTCCCGAGACATGTCTAAGGATGCTACATCTGCATGGCTTAAAGGAATCCACCCTCTCTCCTGCTCTGTGGGATTTTGTGCCAAACTTGGACCCATCGTTTCGGCACTGCATAAGGTCCCACTCTTTTAAAAGTAGACCCCTGAAAACTGACTGCAGCCCCCCCTTCTCCCCTCTCCCACCTCCTGCCTGTCCTTGGCGTACCCTCTGAGATGAACCTTAATGGAAACCCACCCTTAATGGAAAAGGGTGATGTGGCTGTCCACCTACCACTCCTTGGAGGGATGATTTTTTTCCCACCCCATAATCGAAAAATGTGCGAAGAGCTTTCCCATACATTCTGGCAACCGGGGACCCGGGATTGGACAGGCAGCGGACAAATGAACAGCTGGGCTGGCACAGGCAGTGGAAAACTGGCACCGGAGGGGACATGGAATCTCATGGAGTCATGCGGTGGCCGTCTCCAGTTTCTAATGCAGCTGTGGTGGCCTGCCCTGGGAAATACTGATGTTTGACATTACATATACACTGTGGGGGAGGTTGGTGGTGCATTTCTCTTATTGTTTTGTTTTTGTGAATGGGAATTTATCTCAAGTGTTTTTTTTTTCCCCTTAATGACAGGATGTGCCATGCTTACCCAGTGTTTGTGAGCTTTCCTACAGCCAGACTTTCCTACAGCCAGATGTGTCAGCCAGGTTTTCACGAAATGGTCCTCTCACTTCCTGTTTCCCATAATTCCTGTTTCCTGTAACAATGTCGCATGCCATGGATGACCTCCATAACTCTCGCCAACAAATGTTTTAGGGATTCCTAACATGCAGTAATAACAGGCAAAATAACCATGTTCAGCTGTAGTTCAGCACCAGATAGATGTTGTGAAATATGTTTTTTTTGTATGTTTTTTTTAAAAAAAAAACAGATTTACAGTAATGACAGATATGGACTGATACAGTGCAAGCTAATCATTGACTGTTTTTTTTTTTTTTTGACGTGTCACTGGATAGTTGATATATATATTGCTTTTTATTTTTCGCTTTCTTTGGCTTTTGTTTTATGGGAATCCAGTATTCTGGAAAATGTAAGCTACTTGATCAAAGTATATATCTTCACTATGGATGTGTTTTTAGACAATTTATGCAACTGTGATCATTTAAGAAATATTGAAATCTATTTATGTGAAAGAGCTCCAACACAGTTTTTTTTTCCTAGCCTTTGCCTATCTTGCCTACCCAGCCATGTGCAGTAAATCTGTAATTGCTGATAAAAAACCACGGTTTATATTTTGCTGTTAAGAGATTTGTGGAATACGTGTACATTTTTCAAAACGAGGTATTGGTGCATATATAGCCTATCAGGGTTGTTGTGTTTTGCACTTTAGGAGTGATGTCTAACCATGGCTGAGTTGTTGTGGGAGTCGGACAGAGATACAGTATCTCTGGGTCCCAGGGTGACACTCTCCCCCCCTGTTTGGGTTCAGATTGGTGGAAGAGTGAGGAGGGTGCAGCCAATGTCAGGAGGTGCTCTGCGGGCCTATGCTAAGAGATCCTCCCGGTGCCCTGAGGCAGTGTGGCACAGCGGCTCAGGAGCTGGGCTTGTGCCCTCAGGATCATAGGCTCCATTCCCAGATGGGCACAGCTGTTGTATGCTGCAGCAAGGGTCCTCACCTAGGTCTAAATTTATAATAGGACAGTATGTAAAACCTTTATTTATCTGTTAAGCGAACGATCTGGTGTGATTCAGACCTATACCATAGTGCTGTGCAGGTACTCTTCTAAAAAATGTGGCTGGCAGCCTTTGGCTTTTTCCCTGGAACTGTGGAAAAATCGGTTATGGTCAGTTACCTGTTTTGCAGCTACTGAATACCTCTGTATAGTATAACCACCCTCCCCTGTTTTAAAGAGGGATTGTTTTGATTGTTTTTTTAAGTGAAATATAATACTGTTTGTATTGTTACAAATGAGAATTTTATGCAGGAGAAAAATATCAGTCTGAATCATTAACAAAAAAAATGCAGAGGGAATCTCAGCATGAGGGACTCGGGCTAGGGAAAGATATTGCTTACTGTGCTTGGAGGCTTTCAGAGAGGAAAAGCAAACTCATCTGTATCACTGTTATCACAACATTTACAACATTTAAAACAAAGGTGTCACGAGCTCACGGGATGATTTCTTTTTTCACGAGCCCCCAGCACAACCAAGCCCCATAAAAACCCCTTTCTCCAGGATTGGACTTGTCCTTGGCCTCACACGCCCTTTGTATCTTGTGTCTGGACTGTACCATGGGAGACAGCTGATGGGGGGTGGTCCACAGCTGTGTCTGTGCAGTGCCACGGCATGCTTATAAAACACATCTTGTTTTCGTAAATAGAAAATGAGGGTTCCTCTGTCTCTGTAACAACCCCAGACGATCACGTTCAATAAAATCTTTGTAGTTTACACGTTGGGCAGTTTCTCAGTGCTTAATGCTGTCATGTGGCATCTGTCTCTCAATCTTTCTGTATCTTTCTCTGTCTCTCTCTCTGTCTCCATTTCCCTGCATGTGAAAGTGGGTGAGCCGAGGGCCTGCGAGGACGGTATTGATGGATCGAACACCAGTCCCAGTGTTTCAGCGCGTAAACAGCCCGGTGCAGCGCTCCCACCGCCACGTGATCCAGCCCCACTGAGGCCGTCACAGCAAAACCACCCCCGGGCCCCCGATCCATCATCCTCTGAATTAAATTACCCGTTCCATCGCTGTGCGAATTCATCTCCAGCCACCAATGCGTTCAGTTAGCCGTAGCGTAGCGCAGCACGTGCATCACCCCCTGGCTGGCCAGGGCCTGGGCTGCTGCCTCTCGTATGAGGCGGGCCTTATCAGTGAAGGCCTTTGCGGTTCTGCGCTAGCATGGCCCTGCTGTGAGGTGAAGTGCAGGGGTGTGGGCTGGGTATCCCTGTTTCTCACGTACTGACAGCCAACACAGGTCAGGACAAGCGAGAGGCAGGCAGCCTGTACTGACTGTGCAGGTGTGCCTCGCCACTGGGGTCAACAGAACATCACGTCACAAGCCATACAAGGACACTCTAACCGTGAGGTGACTCCACTGACCTTCCCTCTGGGGAGAGAGCGCTCATCGACCCGTCCCTGCCAGATCTGATTGGCCGGCGGTGAGATTCGGACAAATTGAAGTCCCCCGTCTGAAAAGGGGGGGGGGGAGGGGCAGGCGGGCTACAGCCACAGGACACTCTCTCACTGCCACACGCGCGCGACACCATCCAGGGCTTCGTTCCTGCTAATTCTGGATCCTGTTATCTCTCTAATTGGACCTCGCAGCTCTTTTTATTTTCTCCCCTTTTTCCGGGCTGAACGAGGGTAATTCAATTTCCTGACAAACAGGACACAGGGGTGTGGAAACGGGCTGCGTCAGAGCACTGGACTGGGCTGGGATCGGGGCTCCGGAATTAGGAGGGAAATGGCCTCTTTCATCAACCCATCAACACAATCAGCGTAGAAAAGGGGGGGGGGGGGGGGGGGGGGGGGCACTGGAAAGAATTTTATCTCCTGTGTTGGATCCTGAAAGCTCATAAACTCATGCAAGAAGCCTGAGTTCGTACTTTGGCAGTAATATATTTCAGAATATGTGCCCTACAGTTTGATACGTATTAAGAAAATATGCCTAATTTTTGGACATGATATTAGACTGTATGGTGACATGTATAACTTTTCATATGGATATGATCAGTCAGTTGAGAAAGTGTTTAATGTTGCTGACAAAAACGGAGAGAACATACAGTAGCTTTATATGAGACTGAGCTGCAGTCGTCTGCGCAGTCAGGCACTTTGTTGCGGTCATCTGGTCACAGAGATGCGCAGTTGGTGTCTGTGCTGAGGTTATGACAGTGGGGCTGGCAGTACTGTGCAGTCCCTGAGCAGGTGGTCTGCGCAGACACCTCTGAGAATCCACCTCAGCCCCTGATCTGAGAGCACCAAAATGCAAGTCACCACCACCCCACTGCGTTAGCTCGCGTCTGCAGTCTGCTGATCTCAAGGCAGCGCGGAGCAGGTCAATTTAGAGGAACACGGTTCTTCCTCTGGTGGCCTACGACCCCGGACAGGCGACATGTGGGAGCCGGGTTTGGGGGAAACTTCAGAAGTTGTTCTGTCGGTTCCCTGATAGTCGATTGGGCGAATGGGTATCACTTCGTGCTCTGACCTAAGATACGTCTAACAGCTGGCGTTGACACCTTGTGTTTACGGTTAGAGCGGCGATCCGAAGGTGGAGCTCTCCCTCGCGCCCAGCCCCACCTCGGGTTTCAGATTACCGCTGAGCTCCACTGGTGCTGAGTTCTGTTCATTAAGCAGAAACAAGCAAACTGCCACTTCAGCAGGAGCTGCTCCAGCAAACTCTCCCCTAGTCGCCCCGTGCTTCTGAATCACTCTCTCTCTCTCTGCCTCTCTCTCTCTCTCTGTCCCTCCACAACAATGCCCAGCCTCTCCTGTGCCGCATCTGTTGTCTTTGTTCTTTAGAACATAGTGTTGTCCCGCAAACAAAGGTCAGGTATGTACAAGTCCCAGCAACCCATGAAAAAAAAACAAAAGGTCTGTTCAGCACTCAGTGTGTCATGTGTGTAGCGTGTGCATGTGTATTCAGAGAGCGCGTGAATGACCAGTGATCCAGTGACCTGTAGAGTTCGGGCTCTAATGGTAAACCCCGTGCTGGAAGTCTCGTTTGGGGAGGACTCTGGATGTGTGAAAGGGAGCCGGTTGCGTGTGTGGGTGTGTGCGCGTGTTTTGAGTGTCTACGTGTATGTGAGTGTGTGTGTATGTAAAGGGAGCTGTGACCCTGCCCTAGTGACAGCTCTCGGCTGCCATGCCCGGAATCCTGGTCTCTTCCAACATTCCGGAGAGGGCCTGCATTCCCAGCTGCTGACTGTGACATCACCACCCCCCTCCGCCACCTTCCATTACACTTAATTTGTCTTCTTTCTGTTGATGCTTGTTGCCTCAGCAATGCCCCCCCCCCCCTCCCCCTTCCCCCTAACTGCCCACCCCTCACTGCTGTGTGAACGGCACACGCATATCTGCTCGTGCTTTGTGCTACAGAGAGATACAGAATCTCTGCTCAGATCTGGGCCCGGTGCGTCTGAGGCCTGGTGGCCTCGTGATAGAGCCGGGCCTATTGTGACTTGCAGCCATTGTCTCCATGAGTTTTCCATCTCCGTCTCCGCCGCTGTGTTTGTCCCCTCTGAGTGAGGCGGTCAGGATCTCCTGTTCTTTCATCTGTGCCACACAGCTTCTGCCCTTCTGTGGGGTCACAATGCCCTCTCTGCTGTTACAGTGACATCGTCGTTCCAGGAGAGGTCAGCCAGTGTTACTGCCCTTATAGGTTCTCACTGCAGCTACTTTGACACTGACAGACACAGTGATACTCACAGCAACAAAACCCCACTCACACACAGAGCAACTCTCACACACGCACACACACACGCACACATGAGCAAACACACACACAATTACCAGATCTAGCTCAATGACCGGGCCTGAATCATCAGTGAGCCTCATCTAAGTCCAAAATCTACTATTTCAACACACAGGTCACTACGATCTCAATACGAATCAATAAGAATCACCTTAAGCACGGACTCTTGGTCCCCAGAGATGGCTATCAAATCCTTTCGGACTTCATCTTGAATTTAATCGCTAATGGTTTCTCGTCCCGCTAAGAGAGCGTGCCAGGAAATCCTGAGCAGGTGCTGGAGTATACGCTCCTCTGCGTGGAAGCTGCTTCATCCGATTACCCTCCCACACACCCTGGGTTAGTAAAGGATGCCTCACTGTGTCAGCGTGGGATTCCGAAAGGTTTGCAGCAGATGATGTTAAATTACTGTACGTGAACACAATGGGTCCCTGGCTCTCTCTTTCTCTCCTCCTCTCGGTGCGCGGCTCTGAATATGGGTCTGTTACATAAGGGGCCTAGGCTCTCCTACCTCCATGGTGATTATTTAATGGGTGTGATGGTTAATTCAGGAGGTGTCAGAGAACAGTCCAATCCCCCTCTGGCAGAGAGAGATACCGACAGAAATGTGGGCAGATGGGAGAGAATATTCATCTTTTTTGCTGTGTGTGTACATGCATGTGTACAGTATGTATATGTGTGTGGGTGTGTGTGTGCACGCATGTGTAAATATGCATGTGTAAGTATGTATGTGTGTGTGCATGCGTGTGCATGTGCATGTGTACATTTATGTTCATTGCGTGTGTGTGTGTGCACGTGTGTGTATATGCATGTGTATGTTTGTGCATGCGCATGTGTACATTCATGTGTATTGTGTGTGTGTGCGTGTGTGTGTGTGTGTGTGCACGTGTGTGTATATGCATGTGTATGTATGTGCGTGTGTATGTGCATGCACGTGTGAATATGCATGTGCATTTATGTATGCATGTGTGTGTCCACATATCTGTGTGCAGGAGAGGGGCTGAGTAGGAAAAAACGGTGCTCCAATTTACTATTAACCTTTGTGTAGGACAGGCTGGGCATAACAAATATACAGACATAAACGAGAGAAACATCACACAGTTTGCAGGCCAGAGACGAGCAAAGCCTGGCTCTGTGTGCTCCCTGGTGGCATCCTTCTCAGATCAAACGAGCCTTTGCCAGCAGCACAAGAACACTGAGAGTCGCGTGTCCACTGTGGCCCTCCCTCTCTCTCTCAGAGCGAGCTACTCTTTCATTCTGCCACTTCTCCTTTTTCTCTTTTTTTTTTTTTTTTTTCTTTCACCGCACTGACTACAGCGAATCAATATTTTCCCATCCACATATTCCACTTACTGCACTTCTGAGATCAGGCCCGAAGCCTGCGGCAGTCAGGCAACGAGAAGCAAGAGAGACATCAGAGGACAGCTTCGGAGACTGGCTCTCAAAGAGCCCCCGTGACCGGAGCAGGAAGTCAGATATAGGTACCACCCCCGGCGTCCTGGCACCGGCCAGACCCCGAGCCATTGCCCGTGCCCCGCGGGCACCCCGAGAACGCCCGGAATCCGTCTCTGTCGCTGTGTAGGGGTTTTATCTCATGGTGCACAGGAAACACACAGGGCGCGGCCCACGTGCCAGCACTGCGTCACCCTTCTTTTTTCCAAACGCTGACTCAGCGTTCTAACCCTCCCCTCCATGTCTCTCCCTGCCCTGCTGCTAGACTCCGCCACTCTGTGTCATGGCGATGACATCACGCTACTCCCATATCCTCCCTCCTCGCACGAGACCCACCTCATCCTAATGTCCCTGATCAGGACTTCCGAAACCTCGGCGCCCCTGGTTTTCCTGCTGCTCACAGCCTACTTCAAACCTAACACGCCTCTCAGATCGCTGTCAGATTTCAACTGTTATTTTCATTTAAGTTGAACTCCATACAGTCAATGATGTTCTCCATAATGCCCCCCCCACTCTCAACATGTGGCTTTGCTCCAGTTTGAGCACCTAGCCTTTCCACTTGTGCATTTTTACCCTGTTTGGGGTTGAAATCTACTCACCCCTCACAATCTATGAATATGGCTTCTTAGCCATACGAGCCTGCCTACTGGATGGCAGGCAGTAACTGTGAAGTCACAGAGCTGGCAGAGCCTCTCACCATCCAGATCTGAAAACATTTACCTGTATTCATTTGGCAGATGCTCTTATCCAGAGTGATTTACAATAAGTGCATTCAACAGGGTTGGGAAATTTAACTGCAAAGAGGATGCAAAAAAACATTGTAAAACACCTGGGGGTGAAACGTGCACTGGGTACTGCCTCCATGCAACAGCTTTAATCATGAGTGGGAAATCAGTAATTTATGTATTTATGTTTTATTTATATATTAATATTAATGTATTTATATTTAAACAGAGTAAAAGGGAGATGGGAACCCTGACCATATGCGTTGATGTATCTCCACTTCAAATTCAGCCTGGTCTTAACAGGAGTGCATTATGCACACCATGCTGTACTGCTTCTCTCATCTTCAGTCCTCAAAAATGGTCGCATGTAAACCCCCGCCCTTGTGTCAGGTGCAAACAAGAAGGTTCCCCCCCCCACCACCCGACACAACTGCAAAACATTATCCTCACCATGCTTCAGGTTCACAAATTATAATACTGTACACCCACATGTTTGTGTCTCAGATTAAAGCCTGAATCACAAAGCTGCCAAAAGGGGAGGGATGTCATTACCCCCCCCCCCCCCCCGCCCCCCCGCCCCCCCATCCCCTGATTAAAAAAAAAAACACTCCCATCATGAATGCTTGTTTTTGCAGTCAGGGCTACATCAGTGTGCTTACATAATACTGCTGATGAGAAGGAGAAGAGAGGAGATAGAGAAAGACAGGGAAAGGGGGAAGGCAATAGCAATCATTCTCTGTCACATACACAGACCCACACAGACACATAGGCACACACACGCACATACACATACTCGCATTGCCACAACTACACATCAGCGCTGGCCTGTCATTTGCACCTGACTACTCCCCGTAGGCCACAGCATACTGCAGTTACTAGGAACATGGGCTTGAAACCAGACAGTTTCACCTCTAAATCCCTGGTGGGGCACTGCTGCTGTGGATTACCTCAGTAAAATATCCAGCTGTATAAATAGATAATATGTAAGGTTGTGCTGCTGTATGAAGATCACCCTGGGTAAGGGCATCCGCTGTGCAACCAAATTCTAATGGCCTGTCCTTGTCTCGGCTCAGGGCAGCTGTGAGCTATACTGCCAGCCTGTCTCTGGAGAAAACCAGTGCCCCCCCCCCCCCCCCCCCCCCACACACACACACACACACACACACACACAACCCCAGCCAAGCCTTGATAAGACCCCAGAACAATGCGGTGTGTTCGTATAAAACAGGCACAGGGCTGTGACATAAGGTCACTACTGCCCCCTACAGTAGGAAACAAAAAACAAAAAATAAACCCACATAAACTACATGTATCCCTTCCTCCCCTAAAAGCATCTCTCTCATTTCCTGTAATTAACAAAGTGACCAACCACCATCAAGGCACCCTAAAATAAACTAGCTTTTTTCCTCTACATTGTGAGTCTTATCCAATGGGATGACGGGAAAATGTTTTGTTTTTGAATTAGCGCTGTGGAGAATGCTCAGAATCTCATTAACGATGATGGCTTAATCAGGAAGACATTGCGCGTTGCGCATGCTTTCCCAGTCCCCTGCCACAGCAGCCGGTTGCTACTCTGGCCTCTGGTGCTTGTCTATATTTAGCATGGGAGCACTTCAGATTTACCCACGCAGGAAGAGGAAAATTAAAATCATATCAATAATAGAGTGATCATGTTAGACTACATGGCACGGTACCGCCAGGGGCTTTGCAACGTGATTCCTTTCACAGCCGTTATTCGAAGACTACTGATTGCACCCACTCATCTTCCGATGCCGCATAAAAAAAAACAAGAGATGCAACCATGTGTTCATCATATATATGGGGAAGATGTATATGGAAAGACTCACAAACACACACACACACACACACACACATACACACATAGACACTTGCAAGCACAAATATGCACACACCCGCACATACAAACACACGCATACACAAAACATACCCATGTACACACATAAACATAGAAATACAAATATTGTACACATACACACATTGTGTCGCCATGAACATAACTGCAATAATATGAGAACCTGCCGGAAATGGAGGTAGTAGAGAGTTGTTTTTCAGCCTCTGTTTTATGCCTCAGCTGCTCATCAAACTGTTACAAAATCTGCAGGCAAGCACCAGCGTGTGGCTCTGGCTGTAGTGTGGAGGTATGACTGAGACAGGGGGATGAGGGTTCAAATCTTGGCCAGGTGCTATTGTGAAGCAGCGCTGAGTCAGAAACTCCACCAAACTCCGGTAAGTTACCTCTGTACCCAACAAACGCAGGAGAGGATAGCAGGAGCTTTTCACAGTGAGCCAAATGTGAAAATCATATGGTGTAACATAACCACCTCACCAGCCACACTGAAACATGTCTCTAAAGGTACAAAAAATGCAAGCTACTGGCACACGTGATATTTTTCACTCAGCAAATCACATGACAGTGCAACATTAAAGCAGCTGGAAAATGGATGGTGGAATTCCACCGATTTTATCCAAACACCTCACAGGCACCTCATCAAAAGCAGTTGTGCTCTGTAACAGACTCCTGGTCATTGTGGGACAATGGCAACCTGGTTCTGAGCTGCAGGACTGTACAGACCAGGTGCCCAAGTGTGTGTGTGCGTGCGTGCGTGCGTGCGCACATATGTTGTTGTTGCTGTAACCCAGAGTACCCCCAACTGTGCAAGGTGAGAGGGTTGAACTCATTCAGTAGTCAGCTGTGAAGCAAAAAGGGGGAGTAGAACTGTCCAAAATATACAAAACACGGACTGACAGAATGGTTTTTTTTTTTTTAACTTAATTCGACAAGATTTCATATTAAGAAAAATATTTCAGTTTATTTGGCTGGTTAGACAGTGCTGTAATGTGGTGAAGTTACCACAGCTACTTTAGCAATCTCCAGTATTAAAGACCGGGCACTGCAGGCAAACACGCGTGTCCCAAACACATCCAATGACAAAAAGTGATTAGTATAGTGTGGAAATTATTTATTAGCGTTGCACATCATCACCGTCTGATTTTCAATTTCAATTAATTTTTTTGGTATCTTAAAGAGGTAGCTATGGACTCCAGCCGCCCCTTGAGTTTCTAAGGAAGTGTAAGTATAATCATTTCCGGGTTACGACGAAGCGTGCCCTGTGTCTGCACGTGAAAGTAAGAGATCGTTCGGAAAAGGAGGTAAACATTCAACATTATTGTCAGATTCGATCTTCTGACACTGTGTTAAACAGTAACCTTTTGCGCGATACACTTTTTAACAAATATAATTCTGGTGGATGCGCTAGTGTTCTCTTGCGCTAGAACTCGATGGAAAAGAGCGTTTATTGAATACATGTAATGTAATGTAATATTGCTATCCTGACATAGCCGCAAATGATGTGATAACTGGCTTTAGTTGTTTACCCAGGCTTTGCAATCCATTGTTTCGACAAGCACAGCTAGTTAGCTCACATCTTGCTAGTAAGCTTAACGTTTGCAGGTACACTTTTTTTTCTTCAAGTATAGGGTGTTAGTTACATGCATTGGAGGAAGAAATTTTAGGTGTATGAGGGTGTTAACTTGCTGCACGCTGCGTGGAGGCCAAAACAACTAAATGTCTCTAGCCTGGCTAAGTAACCAGTCTTTTTGAGAATGTGATGTTCTCTGATTTGTCGCTAACTCTTCAGTTCAGCTGTTCACATGTTCACACAATCGCTGCAAAAGTTGACGTCATGACACATATCCTTATGAACAGTGCATGCTTTATAGTGCATGCTTTGCAGCTTGATCGATGTAACTAGCTTGTTTCACTGTGGGTTCCCTGTACCGTAGATCGTGCAGCCGGACGCTGACATGGCGGAGGAGAAGACGACAAAGAAAAAAAAGAAACGGGTGCCAGGGGACGAAGGCCTAACTGAAACGGAAGGCAAGAAAGACAAGAAGAAGACGAAAGCAGCAACTGCTGAAGTTACGAATGACGTCACGCACGATGGGGACGTCAGTGTTGGCAAGGAGGAGATGGTTGCAGAGGTTAAGGTTAAGAAAAAGAAGAAGAGGAAAGCAGAGGCTCAAGACGACGGAGAGCAGGAGCCAGACAGTGGTGTGGCTGACATCAGTATCAATGGCGGAGCAGAGAAAGCTGGAAAGAAAGGCAAGGGTAAACGGAAGAAGGAATCAAGTGCCTCTGTGACTGCTGAGGGTAGTGAGCAGAGCGGAGAGAAGTGGAAGAAGAAAAAGAAAAAAGGTGATGGGACCAGAGTTACAGAAGAGAACAGAGAGGCTGAGGGTGCAGAGGCAAACAATGCAGTACAGGTGAGTTGTGATGGAGACAAGATGGTGGAGGAGGGTGTGGAAGAGAAGACTCCCAAAAAAAAGAAAAAGAAGGAAGCAGGGAATATTGATGTTGAAGCTGATGGGGGGGAGACGAGGGAAGCGGAAGAGAAGGGAAAAGAGAAGAAAAGGAGAAAGAAAGGTGTCAGTGCAGAAGAAAGTGGCGCGCCAGGCATCAGTACCGGTGAAGGTGAAGCGGGTGAGAACGGAAAGCAAAAACCGAAGAAAGAGAAGAAGAAGACGAAGAAAGGAAAAGAGATGGCTCCTGAGCCCGAAGCAGATGCTGATGTAGGTGGGGATGAAGCATCAAAAGATGAGAAAAAGAAAGAGAAGGTGCATGAAAAGAAGATTCCTGTTTCTGAAGCAGATTCGCCCCCCACCCCTGTTGATGCTGCCGCTGATGCTGGTGAGAATGGAGTGAAGACAATGAAAAAGAGGAAAAAAAAGGGAGTGGCCTCTGAGTCTGTTTCCAGCACAGGCGAAGGAGACCTGAAAGAGCCTGAAGACAACTGTGTGAAATCAGAGAAAAAGAAGAAGAGAGAGAAGGCTACCGTTATGGAGGAAAATGGCTCTGACACTGTCAATGTTGGTGAAGGGAAGGATGAAGAGGAGAGTGGGAAAAAGGAAGGAAAGAATAAAATGACAAAAAAGGGGAAGAGGAAGGCGGCTGCAGTGGAGCTGAAAGAGGAGGGCGTGGCTGATGGCATGAACAACCAGGACGAGGAGGGGGAACTGAAGAGGAAGAAGAGAAAGAGAAAGGCAGATTTAGCCAGCAGTGAAGAACAAGCTGACGGACAGGAAACAACAGCACCCGAGGGGGGGAAAGCAGAGGAGAACACAGAAGCAGGAAACGAAGAGAAAAAGAGGAAGAAGAAGAAAAAGGCAAAGCAGGACGAGGGTGTAGGAGAAGGAGACGAGTCCTCAGACAAGAAGGGGTCAAAGAAGACTGGAGTGGAGGAGGGAGAGAGTGATGGGACCCCTGCTCTGAATGGTGCAAAAGGAAGAAGGAAAAAGAAAAGCTCTGCTGATGGAGTGAACGGGCAGCGGGAGAAGGATTCAGGAGAAGGAGAAGAAGCGACAGAAGAGAAGGCATCACAAAAGAAGAAGAAGAAAGGAGATGGAAAGGGGGAAGATGGTGAGGCGGCGAGGGCACCGAGGAAGAGGAAAAAACAGAGCGAGGATATTCCGACAGGGGAAGAGAAGAAAATCAAACAGGAGAAAACTGAGGTGGAGGAGGAGCAAGTGAGTTGCGCTCGTAATCCTCTGGTGATTCAGATCCCTGTTTTTACCCTGTTTGTTCTTTTCTCCAAGGAGGTGTGTAAGTTGCTGTTTTAAACTGCTCTGCAGGTTGATGTGGTGTTTGTGTCTGAGAAAATAGGCAATAAGGATGAAGTCAGAATCAACCAGGTACAGATCTCAGTTCTGTGTCTTTTGATCTTTAGTCAGTCGTTAGTTTTTCCCAAAATCTGTCTTTCATTCTGGATTATAATCTCTCATTGAAACTAAATGATTTCACCATCTAATTTATATGCTAGGTGTTAGAGCATGTGAATAATAAAGTAAGATATAATATAATGATATTATTAATACTATGTTCCTCAGGCACGGCGGCAGGAGCTGCAGAAAGAAATTGACAACGAATCCCGCCCCAAGGACTCAAACAGTTCACCGGTCAGTACTGTCCTGGATTCACTCACTGGATATATGAGATAGTTCTGTTATATCTTAAATAGGCAGCTTAGACCTGTATGCAAGTATGTGTTTAATTTATGTGACCTTTGTTTCTCCCGAACAGAACCTTGGCCAGTGGGGAACCGCCCACTTTGAGAGCGCCAGCCAACAGCAGAAGTTTCTGCGGCTGATGGGCGGCTTTAAAAAAGGCAGCCAGGCAGCGGGGGCGAGCGGGGGGCAGGCGAACATGGCACTGGGAAAGGAAGGGCAGCAACGGTTGCAGCAAGGGCTTCTGGGAGAGTTTGAACGCGCGCAGAGCCGACGAATGGATTTCCAGAACAGAGGAGCGGGGCTGGGATTCTCTGCTCCGTCCAATAAGAAATTCTCCATCGATGCCAACGCGTGCCACTCGATCCGTTTTGATGACTGAGGTGGTTTGTGTCTAGCGGACAAACTTGACTGACTGAAGGACTCTGTGACGCACACACCCTGCCTCCATCTGTTGACTCTCTGTGTCGCTGTGACCACATAGGAGTGGAGTGGGCCAGTGCCCAGTCGATGAACTTCCAGGGGAAGTTGAGCTGGACCTTCGTCTACTCTCTGAGGGGAAGGACCAGGGCTTCCAGGGTTATCGCTTAAGAGTGCAGGTGAGACATTAACCTGGGCACTGTCATGGATCATAACTGCTATGGACACACTTGCTTTGGCTGGAAGTGGAATAACGAGCCCTATAAACAGTGGTGTCTTTCACTCTCTCATTGACTGACCTACTCAGAGGCCGAGCAAGCTGGTCGCGCAGTGACAACGTTCTACCATCAGGGGCACCAGAGGGTGAAAATGCCAGCAGCCAATAAGCACAGTGCCTTTTTAGCTCCTCTATGAAGGGTTTTAAATTCATAAGGACTATGAAATGTTGATGCATGTATGCTTGTTTGTGTGCTGTATACTGTGGCCTTAGCTGAAGGGGCTCCTTATGAATAAATACCTTAAAATGTCTCTTATGTAAAGTGTGTTCATGTTGACCTCTTTAAATGTATGCGTGTGAGTGCGGCTTGGATTTGTGCAAGTGTGCTTACACGTGGAACATACCCACACCTCACTCTTTAGGCACTCAATAAATGCGTCATTCGTTTGGTTTGAAAGACGGAAATCTTCAAAGCAATAACAACAACATCCTACAAGACTCAGCCAACATATGTTAAAATTGATTTTCAGTATTGAAATAGTGGTAGACAACGAGGCGACCAAAAAGGAAAACATTACTTAAATGAGGGGGGTCTTTCCGCCTGTGAAACACAGAAACAACATTCAACCACGTGAAGACGTAAGCAAGGGAAGTAGTCGCGTGGTGGATGAGCTCTTGTTGTTGTAATACCGCATGATATCGCAAGGTGTCGGGATAGAGTAATATATAGTTCAGTACACGTCCAAGATTGTAACTGAATGGGACCATTAAGATAAAAATTAAGAGATTGTTCACGGTAACGATGGGCAGTTTTTAATGACGAAAAGCTGCTTTAAACTGTCATTCTGTATCATAGTGTATGGAAATATACTTTACGCTTCAATGCAAGAATGGCTTCAAATTTGGACGAAATGCAGATTACTAGGGGTATTATTCATTTGCGTCACTGATTAATGCACGATGCTCTGTTGAGATTTTTATACCCCCTTGACTCCAATTTAATAAAACGAATGAATACATGCATGGGTTGCACATATAAATCCTGGTAAAAAAAGGGTGTTTGACAGATTAATATTATACCAAGTAGGCCGTTGTCCTCGTGTAATAACGTGTAATTTTTGCAACAATTGTATGAAAATGCACGAAATTAGCTCAAAGTCCAAAATATTTTAGAAAAAAAATCTGATCTTAAAAAAACTCAATTTCCCGAGAGGCATCATATACGGAAATGGACACAATACCAGAGGGGTGGGGAGTCATATGACAGGAGAAAAATGGCTGCCGTCCAGTGGTAAGAAGTGAAATTTTCCGTAATTAAAGTGAGATTGTGGTTATTCATCACTGATATTATTACTTAAACAATCCGAATATTGTAGCTATTTCAAATAAAATGCTTAACGTTGCTGTTGTATCGACTAACATCATAGTTGACGAAATGCATTTCAAAAATGGCTAAGATGACTAGCTGTCTACCTAGCGAGCTTACAGCTGTATTGTTTATCGGTTATGTATTTGTTTATCAGACCGATCCAGTTGGTTAACTGTGTCTTAACATTGCTGTTAGATATAGTAGCAATAAATATAGGCATGTCACCAACTACTCCGTCAGTGGTCACGTCTGCGGCGCGGTTGTGTCCTTTGCTGTATTCCTTTTGTAAGGACGTGTGTAAAGTAGCCACTGTTTTGGGCACGTATTAGGCACTCTCGTGCACGAAACTATGAAGCGGAACTGCAGAGCTGTCGCCTGGAAGCCGTGCCGGTGGAGTTCGGCGACTACCACCCTCTCAAGCCCATCACTGTGAGTTTATCTGCTGCCCGCTGCACGCAATCATCTATTTTACGATGGACGACCTTACCGAACCAATAAGCAGAACCTCCACACGAATAGGCACCCACTCTTGGCGTGTTGACCATTATGGTTCGGAATCTTAACGGAACCAGGTTAGATCAACGATTCTGCAGGTTAGGATGGCAATGTCCAATCCAGTGTAAAAATCCGTGGTGTCCTCCAGATCTAATTCTTCCCACCGCTGGTGTACCTTCTCCAGCTGAAATGCAAATTCTTCAGGTATTTAAAGTGGGTCATTCCTTGAAAAGTTGCTTCACTGCATCTTCTCCCCGTTCCTCCTCCCCGCAGGTGACAGAGTCGAAGTCTCGGAAAGGGGGGCGTAAAGGCAGCACCTCCTCGTCCTCCTCCTCCTCCAGCTCCGTCGCTCCTGACCCCCTTAGCTCTATGCTGGACGGCACTGACCCCCTGTCTCTCTTTGCGGCGGCCAGCGAGACCCCGGGCCTGTCACACGGTGGCGCAGCAGGGGTGAGAGTCCGAGAGGGTGCAGAAAGCAGGACTTGGGGTGGGAGGGGTTGTCCCTTAGACTGAAACCACAGGCAGTTATAGGTGAAGGAGTAGACAGTACACTGGGCCACAAAGGCCTTGATGAAATACCGTCCATGTGCCTGGTGGTGGCTGTGGCAACTGTGTCATATTTGTTCAAACTGAAATTGCCTCCCCCCCTTGGGCCATGGAAGGCACTTGACGAATGGAGAAGGGGACGTTTACAGTGGGGTCTTGTTCTTGTTTGACTCCGCCCCTTTCTCTCTCCCCTCAGGAGCTGGGTAGGAAGCGCAAAGAGAAGGAAGAGGAGGTGGGCACAGACTTCGAGCCCTGGTCTGCAAAACGGGGAGAGATCCTGGCAAGGTTCACCACTACAGAGAAGCTGTCCATTGTGAGTTTGCGCCGGGGGTCACACGTAGAGGTCACACACGAGATCACAGTGGGAGGAGACAGCTTTCCTTGTCTCCGCCAAACGGTCTGATTTTATAACACCCACTCTTCTTCTCTCGTTCTTTTTCAGAACCTCTTCATGGGCTCAGACAAAGGTAAGTACTTCTCTTAAGTTTTCCTCTTCTGGTCCCAAATTAAAGGATCAGAAATATCTCATCAAACATTCAGGTGCTTTTAAAAGCTACTTGCAGTGTATGCATGTGTAAACAAGGTGTTTTAATAAGCCTAAGGCAGCTGTCTCTGGCTGTTAGGCAAGGCACCCAGCCCTGGTTCAACAGTTTCAGAAAAAGTGCGGACTCGCCTGGAGGAGCTGGATGACCTGGAGGAGGTGGGTGTGTCCCTCAATGTCTGATCCCCATCACTGTACATGACCCTGACTGCTGCCTATCTGTACTGTACTTATTTAAGTCTTCACTGAACTTAACACAATCTCCGTTTTGTCTTAACATTACCTAACATCATCTGCTTCATGTATTTAATGTACAAATTGACAGTTGTAAAATTTGTACATTGTTGCTGAGCTGTGTAATATGTGAAGACTGTTGACTGTTTTGAATGTTGTGTGTATATTGTTAGTTCTGCTGTACTGTTTGTGCTGTGCTGTGTATGTGTGTGCGTGTGTGCGTGCGTGCGTGTGTGTAATGCTAACCCTGTTTGTCTGCGCTGTGGGTCAGGGCTCGCAGAGGGAGCTGCTGA
Source organism: Megalops cyprinoides (assembly GCF_013368585.1). NCBI lineage: Eukaryota > Metazoa > Chordata > Actinopteri > Elopiformes > Megalopidae > Megalops > Megalops cyprinoides. Next base: position 10,782,187 of record NC_050583.1, on the reverse strand, counting down.
ACCTGTCCCAGCAGGATTATGTGAACCGCATCGAGGAGCTGAACCAGTCTCTGAAAGAAGCCTGGGCCTCCGACCAGAAGGTCAAGGCCCTCAAGATCGTCATCCAGGTAAGAGCTGTGCAGAGGCCCTGCTCTGTGTGGTAATGATGTCATCCTATCCTGCATCATATTCTGTGATTAAAAGTAATGCTTATGCATCACTGTGCAAATTGTGTATTTGTTTCCCAGTGCTCCAAGCTGCTGTCAGACACGTCTGTCATTCAGTTCTACCCCAGCAAGTTCGTCCTCATCACAGATATCCTCGACACATTTGGTGAGTGCAGAGTCACCCTGTGTTCGGCCTTGCCAGAGGTCTGGTCTGTGTTGTGTATGTGACAGATTGGGTGTGTGAGAGCTGAAAGTGGCGTACTCTGTAAGGAAGCGTAGCGTTTGGAGTCACTGCAGTACACATGGTCTGTGAGTATACATGGAGATCCAGCCAGCAATGTCTTAGAACCTGAAAGTGATAGTGCTGTGCTGTTGGTGTGTAACAGTACACTGCTGTAATGTAACAGTACACTGCTATAATGCTCCCAAGTAAAATGTTATCACATGGTGAAGGTGAACAGTGTTTCATACCAGGGAGGTCTGACCTGGCGAAGACCTCTGTGGTTGAAATGTTGCTTGCTTTCTATAATCAGAGTGTGGATATGTTCATTACTGGTTCAGTTTGTTTGTATTACTCTGCACCTGTGGAAATCTAGGGAAGCAAGTACGTCCTTGTTTTGTTGTTGTTAGTGTGTGGTGGTGACAGTGTTTTGTGTTTGAACAGGGCGTTTGGTCTATGAGAGGATCTGGTCCATGTGCACTGACTCTCGCCCCTTGCCAGGTGAGACCTTATGTTAATAGCTTTGTTTATATTACAGTAACTGTGGATAAAGGCATAAAGCAAAAATCATGATGATGCTTCCTGTGAGTATTTAGGATGTCTTTTTTAAATGCATATTGCCCCTGTTTACGTTGAGTTTGTCACCCTGTTTTTTTATATAGCTTATCAAGAGTCCACTCCGTTACCAGTAATGCAGACACACAGCCAATGGGGTCTCCTTGTGTCTCTGTTTGAAGTCTGAATCAGTGTGGTTCTTTTTGGCTTTCTATCTCAAACTTGGAAATGGAGTTAGCCTAGAACATTTTCTGCTGTCCAGTGTGAAGACCACCTTGTTTGAATCAGTCCCTTGTCTACATAAAGCGCTCTTTTATTGCCTCATCCCCCCCAGAATCCTTCTCTGTAGAAGATGTGAACGACACAGCGAAGGAGACCTGCCTCAACTGGTTCTTCAAAATCGCCTCCATCAGGGAGCTCATCCCAAGGCTGTGTCCTTTACTCTCTGAGATGGCAGTTACACATACACTTAGTTATCTGGCACACACTCCTATCCTGAGCAGCTCAGCAAAACTGCATTAAAGGTCAACAGTACAGACAGAAAATGTCAGGCCACATCTGAACGTGTGTCAACCTGCACAGTGCTGTAATAGCTAGTGCCATACTGCATACAGATTAAGTGCTATAGAAATTCAAAAATCTCAACAGTTGGCATCAAAGTGCAGTTGTGCCCTGAAGTAATATACAAGAAAAGGCATGATTTGAACCCTGCCTCATAGAGGAGCCAAGATGCAGTGACATGAGGAAGTGTCTCTTCAGTCTGCATCCTAAGGTGGCCAGAAACTACCCTGACCTGACTGCCATGGAAAGCTGATATCTGAGTAAGCCTTGGCTTCACATGTTTAGAGACACACATAATGACACTCCTGTCGTATATGAACCTGCTGCAGCTTATACAGTCACCTTCTCTGTTGGTGACGGAATCCGCCAGGTGAACGAATAATAGTGATTCCACAGGAATGGAGTGGGCTGGGTTGCCAGGGTTGGATTAACCCCTTGTTGATGAGGAACAGGAGCTGTTTCCTTGACTGCACAGGCAGATATGTGGAGGCCGCCATCCTGAAGTGCAACCGCTTCCTCTCCAGGGAGTAAGTGCCGGTTTTCCTTGTGCGCTGTTTCACCCTTTTTTTTTTTTTTTACACTTTTTCTTTACAATTACCATGCCGTACTCACGCTTAGAAGTCAATAATGATCCAATGTCGAAGGCACAATACCCTCTCCTCCTCTTCTGTCTTTCTCTCTCTCTCTCTCTCTGTCTCTCTCTCTCAGTGGGATCCAGGAGACACTACCACGCCTCACAGCCATGATCCGAGGCATAGGGGATCCCCTCGTGGCAGTGTACGCCAGGGCCTACCTCTGTCGGGTGAGTCCGGCCTGTCTCTCTCTCCCCCCGGGGGTTGATGATCTCCCCTTCAGGTTTTGCATTTTGTATCACATTGTCTCTGAGTTGTACCATGAGAATAAAATCAAGAAACGAAGACCATCTGGAGAGGCGCAAGAGCATTGTACCTTTCTTATTTTACAGTCATTCTATTATTATCTTTCACTTTGACCTCTTAGGTTTTCTGTATGTTGATAACTGGGGCCATGATTGCAGTGTCGACTGGTTGGGAGTTAAGGGTGGGTTGAGGGGAGGGCGGTGGCGGGGGGGAGAAAATGGCTGATTTTTAAGTGCATATTATTCTGTATCTGTAAAAAAAAATAAAAAATGTTAATCATAAAAAAGAAACGATTAAGACCTAGAAATGTTTTTTTCTGCTCTAATTTTTTTTGTTTAATGGATCATTCAGTGTTGTCTGACATTATCAAAGCAAGTCCCTGAAACATGAGTCCGTAGCAGTGCAGTGAGACCAGATTCTGACAGCTTCTCCTCTCTCGCTCCAGGTGGGCATGGAGGTGGCCCCTCACCTGAAAGACAGCCTCAACAAGAACTTCTTCGACCTGCTGGGCTCCTTCCGTCAGATCCACGGCGACAGCGTGCAGAACCAGCTGGTCCTGCAGCGGGTGGAGATCCCGGTCTACCTGACGCTCTACTCCCCAGCCATACACTGGATCTTGCAGTGTGTGTCATATAGGGCTCCAGAGGTGATCAACTGCTCCACACACATCCACCCCACACCTCTGACCCCACGGTCCTCACCCCAAAACCCAGCCTCACTGGAGGGTCACCCAAAGTGGTACAATGGCCTGGAGGTGACCCCTCACACCACACACCTCCCACCTGACTCCTCTGACCCCTCAGTCATCACCCCAAACCCTGCCTCACTGGAGGGTTCCTACTGTCTGTGTGCTACAGTGGCACAGAAGTGATGTCATATCATATCAGACTGTCTCACCCCACATTCCTGACTCAAACTCCAACAGGTCCCCAGAGGACACACCCCTGACCCATTCCCCACACCCCGAGTCCCCACCATTTCATTCTGGCGTCCTCACAGCCCTAACATTGCCCTGTTCCCTCAGTTCACACCCCTACACTGCCCCTCTCCTTACCCCTCCTACTGTTTCTCCATGGTAGCTGTTCCTGACTTGTGTTCTGGAAATCTACCAGCATGTATAAGCATGTAGTGATGACACTTGCTTGTAAAGATTATATTCACACATGATGCCTGCAGCGTGACCTCTGACCTGTGTGCATTTCAACTGCAGACCCTGCTGACAGAGATGATGGAGAGGTGCAAGCAGCTGGGGAACAAGTGAGTACTTTTCTCCACTAGGGGGAGTTCTTCAGTCTGTGAACATGTTCGCAATGCGTTGGTAGTAATGGGAGTCTTTTGATTTCTTCAGACAAATCAGTTATTGACAGCACCTGTCATCACAGGGTTCGTGAAGCCTCACTCTCCCACCACTACTTATATGTGCAGGTTTTGCAGCATAAATACAGCAGAGTGAAGGCCAGCAGAACAATACTCTCATCTCGTCAAACGTGTGCTTTCCCACAGTGCCTTGCTGCTGAACTCAGTGATGTGGGCGTTCCGGGCAGAGTTTGTGGCGGCGAGGGCCACCGACTTCATCGGCATGATCAAGGACTGTGACGAGGCAGGGTTCCCCAAGGTCAGAGGTCGTCGTCATAAGAGCCTGTCCACACTGATCACCCACCCATCATGTGTGTCTCTGTCATACTTTTTATGGTTGGCCAAGCTCTGACTTGGACCTGCCAGCAGTAAATTGAAAAGTAAGTGTTTGACTGTATAGTTTCATTGTCATTTCACTGTCATTTGCTCAGCAAACACTCGTCCAAGGTGACTTCCGTATTGATAACATTTTAATCATACCCCTATCTGTGTGGCTAAGTAAGCACCTTGCTTTACCTTGGTAAAGAGTTCCTATCTTGGATTCAAACTAATGACCCCGTTGTTTGAACCACTTCCACTCAGCACAATCATTATCTCCCTCCCTCACTCCTATCTTTCTCCTTCCCACCTCTCTCTTTCTCTTTCTCATTTATACTCTCCCACATCTTCTCCCCCTTCTCTTTTTCCTCCCTCCCTCCCCCTCTCTCCCCCCTTTCTCCCCCTCTCTCATTCTCTTGTTTCAACACCCTTTTTACCTCACTCATACTCTCTCCCTCTCTCATTTCAGTTCAGTTCAGATTTGCTTCATCGACATGAAATATATTTTATGATCTTTGCCAAAAGCATGTTACATACAAATACAAAATGGGAAAAAAAGCAATGACAAGTGACAGCTGTAAATCTAATGAATGAATGTAAAGCTTCATTAGTGCAGTTCTGAAATGATCGACAGATACACTTTCTCTCATGCTCTGTCTCACAGCACCTGTTGTTTGGGTCTCTGGGCCGCTCCCTGGCCTGCGCTGACCCTCCAGAGAGCGAGAGGCTCCCCATCCTGAACGAGGCCTGGAAGGTGATCACCAAAGTGCGCAGCCCGCAGGTACAGCCCCGCCTCCCAACCCAAACCACCGTCATGACTGTGGGCAGAGACCCATCACACAAGGGCATAAAATTCCAAAGAAATTGACACAACTGCCATAGGTCACAGGGATGTCCCAGAGCAGGAGTCTTATTTTAAATTTTCAGTGTGATGCATACACCAAGTGCACTAAAACTTAGTTTTAAACGTGCTTCCTGTCTCTCACCGCAGGACTACATCAACTGCGCAGAGATCTGGGTGGAGTTCACCTGTCGACACTTCACTGTGAGTGTTGTAGGAGTTGGGGTTTGTTCCTGTTGCCAGCGGGGGGGTGGGGGGGGGGCTTTGTTATTGGTGTACATAAATGAGGGGTCTCATGCTGGTGTATGCAGTATGAGGGGGTCACTCATGAGTCTGTATTTTCTCCTCTCTCTCTTTCTCTCTTTCACACATACGCACACACACAAATGCAGAAGCGTGAGGTGAACACCGTACTCGCTGACATCATCAAGCACATGACCCCAGACCGTGCCTTTGAGGATGCCTACCCGCAGGTAAGCAGCACACAGATGTCAAAGCTTTGTTCAGCCGTGCATTCTGGGATACGGTGATGACCTCCTTCCTCTGTCATGTCATTTTCCCTGCAGCTGCAGTCGGTTATAAAGAAGATCCTCACCTACTTCCATGACTTTTCTGTGCTCTTCTCCATGGTGAGCAAAGGAGGGATGTGCTGACATTTTTTTGGATATTTATTCATTTATATTTTGGCACATTTAGACAGTGTAATGGAAAGGCCTCAGTTTAGACACCCTGAAGTAACTGTCACCTGACAAGATGGTTTCCACTGATAGTGTATTTACGCAAAGCAAAGTGAGTTGAGCTCCGTGAGAGTTGAGGTGACAGAGGCAGGGTGTGGGAAGGATACAGGTGTGATAGCAGGTGTCTCTCCCCCCTGTCATCTCCAGGAGAGGTTCCTGCCCTTCTTGGACATGTTCCAGAAGGACAGCGTCAGAGTGGAGGTGTGCCGCTCCATCATGGAGGTCTTCATCAAGTAGGTTCCGCTCTGGTGTCCTCCGCTTTAGCTGCGTGTCTGTTAGCTCCGTGTGATTGACGCCAGTCTGTCCTCAGGGTTTTGTGTCGGTATGCCATTGTATCGGCATTCATTCTGTGTGTGTGTGTGTGCGTTCTCAGGTACCAGCAGGAGCCGACGCGGGACCCGGTCATTCTGAACGCGCTGCTGCACGTGTGCAAGACCATGCACGACTCTGTCAAGTGAGTGGGGAAGGGAGAGGGATCTCCTGACCGTGTGTGTGTGTGTGAGACACACCAAAATAATGTGTGTCTATCTGTACCTGCATATACATCCAGGTGTGCTGTGTAGTAGAAGTGCATGTGCTCGTGTGCGTGCGTGTGTGTGTGTATGTGTCTGTATGTGTGTGTATCGCACCTGACCCTGCTCTGTTTTTATCTCAGCGCTCTGACTCTGGAGGATGAGAAGAGGTCCCTGGCCCTGCTGATAAACGGTTTCATCCGCATGGTGAGTTCTGGCAGGCCAACTGTCTCTCTCTCCCTCTCTCTCTCTCTCTCTCTCTCTCTCTCTCTCTCTCTCCCTCTCTCTCTCTCTCTCCCTCTCTCTCTCTCTCTCTGCGTTTGCTGAGGTGTCTCCTCCAGCTAACCGCGACGCCGCCGCCCCTCCAGGTGTCGTTCGGCCGCGACTTCGAGCAGCAGCTGAGTTTCTGCGTGGAGGCCCGGGCCACGTTCTGCAACCTGGAGCCGGTGATGGTGCAGCTCATCCACGTGAGTCCAGCCGCCATGGCTCTCCCCTCTGTCCACCCCTATCTGAGTGTGTTTGCTCACTCTCACCCTCACATGCTCCCCCCTAAGGGGACTCACAGGTGACTGCCTAATGTCACATGTGGAGTTACACAATGGGTTGTTTCAGTGCCGTAATGCACATTGAGATACATTAACAGACTAACGGGGTAGCGGTAGTTACTGAACTGAGCATTTGAAGAGCAGAAGGTTGCAGGTTCAAAGCTCACATAGGGTACTTTGCTCTACCAATGAGCAATGTGTTTCATTTTTTGCATTTTAGTGTGTTTCATTTCGTGTTCATCAATGTGCTTCATTTCAGAAAACCACTGTTTGATTTTATAATGTAAAGCAATGTAAGCTCTGTACTGTCAGTAAACTTGCATAAAGACTTAAGCTTCCTAAGCATAATAATAATAAATATTACATTGATGTGGATATGCATACTTTTTTTTTTTTTTGCATAAAAGTGGATTTTGTTTCTGTACAACAGAAATCTTGCTTGCCCACAGATGGCTTGCAGTCATGTTGCCCATGAGGTGACAGCCTTGTGATGTTGGCGTTATCAGTAGTATCGACATGTCCTCCACAGACGGTGAACCAGCTTGCCATGGAGACGTGGCGAGTGATGAGGGGCAGTCACTCGCGGAAGACGGCCGCCTTCGTCAGGGTCAGTCTCTTTCGGGTTCGGGATGCAGGGGGTTAATGAAGAAATGAACCCCCAGATGGGCGGTGCTTGCACTCATTGTCTGTTTCCTTTGACTGTTTTAATAGGAGTCCTGTGATTGACAGCATATGTTAGCTCCACCCATAGTATACCCATAGGTATAGGCGTTGGGTGTGAGAGTGGAATGCTGGGATTGAAGTGTACAGCATTATGTCATCATTCTGTGAAATTCCCCATCACATTGTCATACTGTGAATGGTAACTGAACTAACAGGTGGTAATGTTACTGACAGCTAATTTCAGTATCTCTTTCTTTTTTCATTTCCTCTTTGTCTCTTTCCTTCGAAGGCATGTGCTGCTTACAGTTTCATCACCATCCCCTCTCTCACCAGCATCTTTAACCGGCTCAACCTTTACCTGCTGTCCGGACAAGTGGCGCTGGCCAACCAGTGTCTCTCCCAGGGTGAGTTTCTACAGCACAGCAGAGGGCAGCTGGACCTACAGGCCAAACACAGTACAAAGGGTGCTGTTAGATTTTGAGCTTTGACTTTTATCTGGGTCTCTCCCTCCCTCACACCTCCTCATTCACGGTCTCTCTCTTTCTCTTTCCCTCCATCACTCTCTCCATTTCTGTCTCTCTCTGCACAGCGGATGCATTTTTGAAGGCGGCTGTCAGTATTTTGCCGGAGGTGCCTCGCAGTATTAGTGTCGAGGGAAAGCTGCGCTCCTCAGAGGCCTTCCTGCTCGACTTCATCAACAACTTCCTGTCCACGCTGCTGGTGGTGCCGGTTAGTTCCGCCCCTTCCTGTCCGACTCTCAGAAGCCTCTGTCGACACTACTATAAATGAGTATGATAACAGTAGTAGTTGTATTCATATTATTTTCATCATTATATATTATGATTATAATGTGTGATAGTACAATACCAGAACAATATACAAGAACAGTACAATACATAAAACAATAGAACAATACAAAACAAGAATTCAAGTAGACGAATGGTTGCATTGGTATTCATATTTTAACATGTAATGCGGCAGCCAGTGTTCTTTAAAAATGAGTACATTTTGCGTGCATGTGCCTGCGTGTGTGTGTGTGTGCCCACATTATGTGGTCGTATTGGTATTCATATTTTAGCATGTAGCTAAAATGTGGACACCTGTTTAAGAGTTCTTCAGAGATATGTAAATTGCGTGCGTGTGTGTGTTTCAGGACCACCCGGAGCAGGGGGTGCTGTACCTGGTGCGGGGGCTGCTGAACATGGTGCAGGACTATACCTGGGAGGACAACAGCGACGCCAAGGTGCGCGTCTACATCAGCGCCCTTCCCCTGCTGTCGGCGCTGAGCCAGGAGAGCTACCTGTACTCCATCCCCAAAGGTAAGCGTACTCTGTCCCAATACAGTACTACTGTTCGTATCGCTGGCCCTGAACTTTCTCCAGAACTTTTCTCCACTGTCCCTCGACGGTGGAATGAATTTCCACACTCCGTATCCGATATGCCGAGTCCCTCGCTGTGTTAAAGAGACATCTGAAGACACGGCTCTTCCGCACTCAGCTGAACACCTGAAACACTGCCAACTAAAGCAACTGCTTACGTCTTAAACTCAAAACTATGGTTTAATGCACTTGTATCTCCACTAGCTAGCTTGTACCTTGTCTGGCCAGCTACTGAAACCTGGTCATGCAGCTCTGCGATATTGTGATATTGTGTATTGCTTTTGCTTGTGTTGTACTCTGCCTCACTTGTGAGTCACTTTGGAAGCGTCTGCCAAATGAATAAATGTAAATGCAAATGTGAATGGGCAAAATTAATTTGCCATGTAGTAGTTTACAGTACTTCATGAATTCAGAACATTTTTACAGTGTCTTTAATGAAGTAAGCCTGACATTCAGTGTTAACATTAATAAGTGTGGTGGTATGAGGAGAATGCGTAAGATCAGTAAAGACAGCTGATCGGCCTCTCTCCCTCACAGTGGACTCCAATGAGACGCTGTATGGAGGGGACCCCAAGTTTGTGGCAGAGATTAACAAGCTCTGCGAGACTCTGATCGGACAGGTGCTGGACCACCTGAAGACCCTGGGCAGAGACGAGGTGAGACTGCAGCACGCCACGTATCTCACACACACACACACACACACACACACACACACACACACACACACATATATATATATACACATACACTGCACAAACATGCATGCACACACAAACATGCACACACACACATACACACACACACACACACACACAGGCATACACACATATATACACATACACTGCACAAACATGCATAAACACACAAGCATGCACGCACACACATACATACACTGTGCACCCACGAGCACACACACACACACACACACACACACACACACACACACACACACACACACACACACACACACACACACACACAGGGCGTAGATTTACTGAGCTGCCCTAAAGGAGGACATTCCCGGAGCAGGTCTGTACAGATGCAGAAGTGTTTAGCTCAGGAATGTTTGAAATTTTATCTCATCACACAACTTGTTTTCAGTTAAATCTGTTAATGTATGTATGCATGTATCTGTAAAAGTTTAATGTCTTTTGCATGGTCTGTGTTTTTCTGTGGACCCTTACCTGTCTGTGTCTGACTGCTTCTGTGTGTGTTGGTATGTATGTGTACGCACTTATACCTGTCAATTTCTGCTGTAAAGATTTTCTGTGTGTTGGTGCCTGTACCTGTCTCTCTCTGACTGTGTCTTCCCTGTCTCTCTCTGACTGTGTCTTCCCTGTCTCTTTGTGTGCCAGTTTCTCACTGAGTCTGTGTGCGTGTATTCATATGCTTGTCTCTCTGCGACTCTGTCTTTGCACACGTGTGCTCCGTGGGTACCTGTCTCTCTCCGACTACATGTCTGCATCTGTTTGTGTGCCCGTCTCTCCCTGACTGCTTGTCCGCGTTGCAGGGGGTGCGCAGACAGAGCGGTCTGGCCTTCTCGCTGTTCGGCTGCCTGCTGGCACACGGGGACCTGCGCAACAACAAGCTCAACCAGCTGGCCGTCAACCTCTGGAACCTGAGCCACAAGCATGGCTTCTGTGACACGCGCACCTCGGTGAGCGGGCCCACACATTCACACGCGCGGGGTAACAGATGAAGGTCATAGGAATCTGATGAACCCACACACACACAGTGCACACATAAATCTCCGTCTTACACAAATCAACTGCAGACATGGAGACACACAGAGCATTGTCCACATACTCTGTCTTTAACAGTGTAATCCAAATGCCACATAAAGTTACAGGGTATCTGTGTCTCTCTCTGGGCAGGTACGCACCCTGGAGTACATCAAACACCAGGGCCAGCAGGCCAACATGAACCACATCTCCGAGATGGCACAACGACTCTCCCTGCAGTCTAGGGCCTGAACTTCACTTACCCAGCCTGGACCTGGTCCTCTGTCCCGTCATCCCAGGGTCATCAGAACTTCAGCTCCATCTCACCGCCCCAACAAGATCCAAACTGCCTCTTCTTGACTTCTCAGCAAACACCCATCTCTGTCATTTTCCCTGCACAGGCAGGATGAATAGGAACCAGCATGCAGCGGTAAACAACAGCCCTTCACAGTAAGGGCTGCTAGCGGTTGTAATCGGTAAGGCCATATTTAATCCAGAGATCCTAGAGACTGATTCTTCCATCTCAACTCCATCTCCGCTTTTCACTTACTGTGTGTGTGCAACTCATTTTTCATTCTGCACTTATTTTTTGTACAAATAAATCTGGCACAAATGAAGGAAAACGCTGAAGTGATTTGCTGGCTTGGCGAGTCGTGGGGAGCAGCATGCAGATGTCTGGTTTGGTTTTTGTTTTCCTGGCGAATGGTTACAAGATAAGCAGCAGTGCCGGTGTGAAGCAAGTTCAATTTAGCGCTGAGGAACATTGAGGGTAAAGTGACATTTATTTGGTTAAACTCAGAGGGTGCAGTTCATTTTGCCAGGTCCTCGCTCCGGTGCCTGACTTCACCGCTCGTACATTGAGTGATTGGAGGAAATCAGACTGCGGGAAATACAAGGTGTCAACTGTTATGTTTATTTACTCATTTAGTAAATCATTTAACAAACACCCCCCTTTTGCATTCCAAACCAAGTTATCAAAAACAGGAAAAATATGGGTCAACATGCTGGTTTGTAAGCGTATGAGTCTGTTAGACTTGTTGCTCGCATTCTTGTAACTCAGGCAAAGATCACACCTCGCAGTCACTCCCCTCCTCAAAGCACTCTACAGACACATACCCCAGACACACAGGAATACATTCAAGGCTAAGATTATGTCCAAGCTATCTCTTTTGTTTTTTTTTTTTTTTAAACAACTTGAACGGAAACATAACTACACATCTTTTAAGACATTGCATTTTTTTCTCATCAGACTTCAGTAGTTGTGTCGAGTTCCAATTCTTGCGACGTCATCTGCATCTTGACCGATAGAAATTCCAGAATGTAACTGAGTGTAACTGCATGAGACCAAGTATTCCGTGCTGTGGGTGTGTCCGTACGATTCATATTGTACGCGCGACTTTTTACCGTTCATTTTGAAGTAGACTTAAAATGCACCCTTTCAAAACTGTACCTTTTATACGTCTGCAAGTATGGACTTCCAAACAGCCCCTACCCATTTAAAATATTCATCTTTATGGACTCATCCATTTTATTTGCCCAGCTGTAAAGACTAGCCATGTTGTGCATGTTATTAGGACTTTGACATCACCATAAATCTTCACATCGAAGTGGTGAGCATTCAGTTTCTCTGCAAACGTCCCAGAGCCAAAAAGAAAACAAGAAGACAGTAGCCGGAAACATGCTGGACATTGGTACGAGGCTGAAACCATTAAAGGACAATTTACTGGTCTCCTAAATGGACACGTAGAAAGCGCACAGTTAAGATGTTCAGCACGACAGGTGTGAATGGGATTGCTTCTGGCATTTCCCTCATTTAATTCTTCAGAATTTCTTCAGCGCCACCCAAAGGTCTGGAGGAAAACAAAAAAAAAAAAAAGAAAAAAACGGAACAGCCCTCCTTCCCAAGTTCGGAGGAAGGAGAGGCTACGAGACTGAGAACCCGCAAGCTAGCAGCAACGTTGGAGTTCACTTGCATTCACAGGAGCATGCTGCACACGATCACCTACAAATAGATGCTTATGTGATCAGCTACATACCTGTACATTCACACATAAACGAACACACGCGCACACACACACACATACCTGTGCTTTCACACAGTAACAGAGGAGCAGTGGTCACACCTGTCCACACCGTTGCTAGTTTTAACCACACTCAAGACACATCTCCACATGAACACCTTACCTACCTATGCAGTCCAACCCTGTCTCCCCCAACCCAACCCACCCCACCCTACCTAAGGTTTGAGGATGTCAATATACATTTACTTTACACAGAGTATAAGTTATGACCATTACTATAATTAATACAATAGGTTCCCACCCACTGGGGTCGTGTGTGGAAAATGGCACAGAGGCCTGGTCAGTGTCTCTCGCCCCCCCCCCCAGAGAGATGGTCTGGAGGGGACAGGGTCTGTCACACCCAGAGGTGGTGGTGGTGGTGGTTGTGGAGCTGCGCGTAAAGTCCTGAAAGAATGAATTGCTACTGCTGTTCCCTCCCTTATCCAACACACAACTAAAGTCCACAACTAGGAGAAACAAAACAGCCTAAACCAAAGGAATTAAAGATATTCAATCACTGAAGAAGAGGGGGAAAAAAAAAAAAAAAAGTATAGTTTCCAATCAGGCCCAGTCCAGGCGGTGCGGAGAGGATGTGGGGGGTCTGCCGCTTGGTTCTGGTTCTGGTTCTGCTTTTTGTGGTTCTGGGTTTGGTTTGATGTGTTGGGACCGAGTGTGGTGACCAGCGCCCCGCGGTTATGAAGCCAGCGGCCCATTTGCGGCTGGCGGCTCACAGGGGCCCTCAGTCCAGCTCGATGGGGCTGCTGTCCTCCTGTGCTTCCTCTCCTTCTTCCTCCTCTCCAGATCCCATCAGGCTGTTTAGGAGGTTCCCTGGAGGACAGGAAGTTCACGATGAACCAGCTGAGTTGGTAGACCCCTGGACTTCTACAGTGTCACCCCCCCCCCCCAACAGCCTTAATTCCAGTAAGACACACACTACAATTTTAACTACCTTATAGACTACAAGTAATGAGAGTTTTAAGAGAGTAAAGCTACATCAATCTCACAATGGGTGGAGCTAGCTTGCACTGTCAATCACTGCCTCATATAAACCAATGAAAAGACCATGTGCGGTAGCAAGACATCCATGATTGGACTAAACCAGTGAGTCACTGACAGCACATAATGTCTCCACCCACACTGTGTTTCACAAATCCTCACTCTCCCATCAGTCATGAGAACTACTCAGAGTAACGCCTGAATGTGACCTAGCGATGCTATTCAGACACATACCCCCATTCACACCTGCAGGACCACCAGCGTACACCCCCTTCTTACCTAGTAGGCCACCGTAGGACGAGGACTGTTTGGGCGGAACTCCAAAGAAGAGCTGTCCTATTCTGTCCAGGTACTGTGGGCGGCAGGTAGAGTGAGGAGGGGAGATGAGAAGAACCAGTAAGAACCCCAAATCACTGCACCTCAATGCATCCGGGGTGACAGCAGCAAGCACAGCAGTACATTTCAGCCAAACAGCACCGCTTTAACACACTCACCTCATTGTACATGGGGTCCCTCTTCAGAGATGGCTGATATTGCTCACATAACACTGTGAAGACCGTTAATTTCCCCCTGAAACACACACACACACACACACACACACACACACACACACACACACACACACACACACACACACACACATGCGCATCCATGCATGCACGCACACATACAAACAGAAAGAAAAAAAACATATGAGTGAGTGTGAGGAGCCTTAAATGCAAAATGCTGATTATACTGATCTAGTGTGTCAGAGAAGGTGTAGAACAGGGAAAAAGGGAAAAGCCTTTCTGTTTAACAGTTGCCTTAGGTAACCATGTAGACAAAAATTCTTAAAAGTTCTCAACTGCCGTGTTTTCAATGGTCACGTTAGCGCACACATGGCCTTCAACATGCTGGATGAGATGCATTCAACACGACCATTTGCACTTTCGTTAAATTTCCTCAGATATAACAGACCCCTGATCCTTTCCAGTAGCATCAGTTAAAACTACCCCTCACTCCCCACCGACATGCCAGCTGCCAAAGAATCATAACAGTTGAGCTGGCAAATTGCAATTCCAGTAAAAAGCTGGCAACAATGGGGAAAAAAAACAGCAGTAATCTAATTTTCTTTATTTTTACCCTGTTAAATGTTTTAAAACACAATAAAACAACCATGCAAAAAACCCTTTCTTTTGCTGCACTGGGAGGCATGTGGAATCGTGCAAACAACCCGATTCCTCAAGTGACAAAAACAAACTTCTGCTTTAACACTTGGGCTACACGGACCACTGAACAGCAGACAGCGCTCAGCCCTGACTGAGGGGTATCTGGAGGTAATGCAATGTAAATGAAACAAAAAACAGGGTCTTGAGATGCAGCTGAATCCAGCCTGGCGTGACCACACTCTATCAGAGACAACACTGCGAGGATGGCAGGACCGCATTTCCCACGATGCACCACTTACCCGTCCACTGCCAGCAGCAGGAACCAGATGAAGTTGAGGAGGGGCTGCACGAAGGGGGGGCCCTTCTCTATCGACGGGTGCTTCTGCGTGTAGGTGCTGAACACCACCGAAGCGCTGCTTTTGTTCTTCAGACAGAGGAACCTGCAAACAGGGAGACACAGAGAATATCTACTTCAGACACACAGAGACAGACACAAAACTCTCCGGTCGGATACGGTATGCAGCGGAGAGGCAGGCAGGGAGGGCTGGGCGTTCAGGCACTCACTGCAAGACGGCCTGCGCCACGAACATGTCCACCTCGCTGCGGAAGCCCCGCGCGGCCGAGTACTCCACCAGCATCTGGGCACAGCCCTCGCCGTCTGAGGAGTGCAGGAAGTGGTAGCGGGACTCGCTGTAGTTTTGTTCTGCGCAAAGACAAAATAAAAAAAATGAATGAATCAATCAAGTGATGTTTCGCCATTTATTTTCATACGTGACCCAGATGTGCAGACATTTTTATTCCTTAGAGTGCCCTAATACAGTGAGGAATCTGTAAATCATACCTGTTTTACAGACACGTAGCAGCGAATACACACGGAGAAATGTTGATGTCAGTGTACGGCATCCCTGCCAACATCGCACTGTCTCCCTTTCTCTCCTCCCTCCTCTGAAGATCTCAACACACTTTCTTTCTCTCTTTCTATCACTACTTCTATCTCTATGTCATGCCCTGCCATGTTCTCTCCTCTCTCCTGAGAAGATCTCCTCAACTCTCCTCCTCGCCCGTCATACCTTTCCACAACGTGACAGCCAGTAGCTGGTGCAGTTTGGGGTGTCCCAGTTTCCCTGACCCCCCTGTGGACCACTTCAGTGCCCGGGACACAAAGGCCACCCTCTCAGGAGAGTTGGGGTCCATCAAGCTGAACAGCTTGACCAGTTGCTCTGCAGGGTAATCCAAAACACACACACACACGCACACACACACACGTCAGTCAATTTTACGCTCACTGCAAATACTAGAGACGCCAAACTCAAAACACAAGGAATAATAATGGGAGGAGTCACATTTAGTAGTCCACCCTGTAGATGCCAGCCCGCCCCCCTACCCGACCCTTACAACAACGCTTTGGACTGCATAATTTCTAGATATGTCCTTGCACATTTTTCAAAAAACTTTTTGGTTCTTTATTACCGAGGGTTAAAGGGTTAGAGGGTGGCAGTGTAGCATAGTGGTTAAGGAGCAGGACTCGTAACCGAAAGGTTACCGGTTCAATCCCCGCTGGGACACTGCTGCTGTACCCTTGGGCAAGGTACTTATCCCACAGTTGCCTCAGTAAATATCCAGCTGTATAAATGGATAACATTGTAAAGAACTATAACCTATGTAAGTCGCTTTGGATAAAAGCGTCTGCCAAATGAATAAATGTAAATGAATATCGAAAACACTATCAACAAATATATCCCAAAATAAAAAATGTCATTATACATTAAAATAAATCGCTGTCAAAGTAAACGCATACAAAAAATATATAAATGATAATTTCACTTATTCAGTCCACATTTGTATATTCCTGTACACATTTCTAGTTAGCCTGTTTTCATATACTCATGGATCTATTTATTGATGTTTATTTTAACACATAATCCTCAGTCCCTCTTCTCAGTCCACTGTCGCTACAGTACTTAGCCGATGCCATTCTCAGCCTCTGAATTCCATTTTCATGAAGGTGTGTGCAATGCTGGTGATGGGAAAGAGACATGCACAGAGAGTGATGTCTGCTTAGTGCCGTGCCCTGACAGCTGTTTCTCTGTTTAGCAAATGGAAAAAATGCCCTCAAATCACGTGACTGGATTAACTCATCCTCTAGAGTGGAGGGGCTACTCACATTTATTTATATGGTTGACTCAACCGCGGGCATATTTGAGCAGTACATCCTGGTTTTAAATAGTTAAACAATAATTATTATATATTATATATACATATATTCATTTAGGTATGAATTGCAGCTGCATAGCTGATGGTTAATATCGTCTAAACCACACCAAATTCACAGGGACTGGCATCTCTGAGATACACATACAAAGAGCTCTCTATAAATCCCACAAACCACAGATACACAAGTCCCAGAAATCCAAAATACACACAGGTCAACTCATACACCCACAGAGCCACCCACAAACATACACACACGCACACACAGCATAAAATATCTTAGCACGAACCACAGACACATACACAAACAGGTCCAAGCAGCTCGGCATAATCACAGACACGCACGAAACCTAGCTATCCAAAACATCCACAGCCCCACCCATACCCAAACACACAGCCACGCCCATGCAAACGGCTCACCTAAAATGTCGTCTGCTACTTTTGCGTCCGATTTCTCCAGGGACTCCAGCACCAGCATGGACAGGTCTGCCGCGCTGTTTTGCTGTGGGCGAAGATGGGTAATAATTTATCCCTCCCGTGCCCGACACGGTCCCTCCACAAATCACCACAGGTCGTCATTTTCAGCCCTGCTGTGATCGCACCGTCCCTCAGAGGGAGGAGACAGAGCCGCAGCTGCAGGCCGAGTGGGCAGCACGGCACTCCAGAGTCTCTGGGCTCTCCCTACCTGGTTGTAGCTGAAGAAGAGCAGGGCCCCGTTGTACATCAGCTCCCTGGCCTCCACGTGCTTGGCCTGTGACATATACCTGCATCAGGGAGGGGAGGGTCGGGAGGGGAGAGAGACGCCCGTCACAAACCCGGCTCACGATTCTGCACAACAGCGCGGCTTCACAGCCAGCCGCTCAACAGCCGTCCCACAGAAGCTTCACAACTGTAGGCGCTAATAATGGAGCTGTATGCCACTGGGAGAACACCGACAGCACTGCCTGCCCGAAAACAAACTGAAGATGACAGCAGCGATGGCGACGAGAGCTAAGGCAGTCATCGCTCACTGTGTTTACACCAGGTGCACTCTTTGAACTGAGCTGTGTACTACAAATGAATCCTTCATCGCTGCGCTCTTTACAACAGCAGACACAAAACGTTCTGACGAAAATGATTGGGCTCGACAGCACAGGCCTCCTCGGAGCCTGGCTGGCTGACGGGGGAGGGCCTGAAACAGAGCTTGAGGGTACGGGTAAATTAATTTACGTAACTTGACGGCGAAGCAAAGATAAACCACACCCTGGAGATCACAGCAGACGAAGCGTTGCAACAACGTCTCAACAACGTCTCAACAAGCTTCGAGATGCATGAAAAGAGACGCCTACACCTGGGCCTCTCTGCTGTAGGAAAAGCCAGGAACAACACACCTGAATACAGGGTGGAAGAACCTTGTGCACTGGAACCTTGTGCACTGGAACCTTGTGAACAGGAACCTTGTGCACTGGAACCTTGTGCACTGGAACCTTGTGCACTGGAACCTTGTGCACTGCAAGAGAAGAGACAGCCAGCTTGGCTCCATTATTTCTATCCTGGCACAGCAAGTGCAGAGAATCACTACATTTACACAACCCCCCCCCCGGCTGTTGTGCACGCAGAAACTTCTGCAAAAGACCCCCTGCCCTTCTGGTCATGTGGGTGGCTTGTCCTACGCACTGTGCCAGCAATATTCGTAAAGATAAGTGAATCCAAGTAGAATGTTCTGCAGCATTACGCCTTCACACACCCAGAACTCCCACAAACCTTTCTCACATGAAGTCGTTACATGCCACAAGTTCATCCCAAAACAGCCTGTCACTAACTCCTGGCAAAGCCTCATGGTGCACACACACTGACAGATTTGCTTAAACAGAGATTGAGACACACATCTAGTTTTCTTGCGGTCGGTTTCGACTTATGCAAATGCCATGTTAAAGTTACAGCCGTGGCAAATTCACGCCCAACGCCCGGGCTTCAGAAAGGTAGACAGTTTACATTGTAATTGCGTTTACCTTGAATAAATTCATTATAAGGAAAGCGTACACAAATTCTCTCTCAAATGGGGCCAAGTTAAATCGTTTTGTCTCACCCTCACGCTTTTAAACTTAGCTAGCTTTCAACCAAAAAATTTTTTGGATAAAATATTGTGTTCAGATCTTTCGACATTGGCTAGTTGCAAGCTAGTGATCTTCTAATAAAGCGAAGTCAAACGTCAAACATCCATAGCACTTTAACAACCAGTACGTTAACCTAGACATAATCTACACAGGCGTTTTATTGCATAGTTCGTTTGCAGTCAGTGATCTAGTTAGTCACATAGCCAAGTTAGTAAGGACCTAACGTTAGCTCCGTTAGCTCCACTATGCCTTTGACTGTGCGCATGCTATCTGGCTAGCCGGCTGATAGATAGCTTGCCAACTATGTTATTGAGTTGTTCAGGCAGCTAGCTGGATGCTCATATAGATCGCTATTTTGTAACTGGGCAGACTTTCAATCATTAGCGAAGCCGGGCTTTCAAATAAAACCTTCCAGGGCTGTGTTGCTATTCCTTTTTATTGTAATAAGCCGAGTAAGCAATGGATGTATTAGCCAGCCAATTAGCTAGTGGTAATTTTTAGCTCTTGTTCTGGCAGCTGCCTGTTTTTTATCCATCTCAAAATTCTGAGAAGGACTGGAGTAGACGAATGAAGATAATAAGCTAGCTGTCTCTATCATGTGTGCCCTGGATGCGTATCTAGCTATCTAGCTAGCTATAACGTCGTTACCCTTTAGAAGTAATCGCATTTTATTCGCTCCCCCCAGGCAGGTGGATTCTGAACAAAGGTAACAGATATAGCTGACCGGTTGTTATATTTATTTATTTACATTATACATCTCAGATTTATGAAAAAGAATCACCAGCAACTACACTCTAATTATTTTTGCAGTTAGGCTGCGTACCTAACGTTAACTAGCCAACAATCCCACTGTTGGCTAGCTAGCTGGCCGAACAGCTAACAATGTCAGCTGGCTACCTCGCTGGCAATGACAATTAATACATTTTATTTAGTAAATTGGCCATTTTAATATCACAAATGATAAGATACTAGTATCTGTATACGTGTCCTGATTTTTTTATACATTTAACTACATCTAAGCTAACGGTGGCTAATATTGTCAGCTAGTGCCAAATCGGAAGCGGCTACACAACCCGAGACCCCAAACAGTGATTGACATGGGAAGTTTTCAATCACAACGTAAGTACCACTTCAAGAGGCGGGACATTCTAGGAATACTACCAATCACAATTTCCAGAAGGCTGGCCGGCCGAGCGAGCTTGGTTGACAGGCAGAAAGATCTGGAAATGCAGGCCCTGGAACATTTTAGAGTAATTTTCATTCCGATTTTGACCGAGAAGGCTAACACTCACCTAAAGAATAAGGTACGATACATCTGATGAGCTTCATAGTAATCCCCTTTCTCCACACTAGCTCGCAGTTTGCCTTCGACCCGCTGTACTCCCCCGCGGTTCCGTGCGCTGGAGCACTTCAGAGCCTCCTGCTCCGACATCATTGTTTGTTCCAAGCTGCTCAGCCCAACCAAAATCGCGTCAGCGGGAAGAGTCGGTTAAGAAAACGATAAAAACTGAGATGACTCTTCCGGCTTGCCGTAGTTGTTAACATCAGCGAATGCTCTTGCGAGTCCGTAGCCGCGTATCATTAAAAATTTAGACTCTCTCTGGGAAAAGCTAACACATTGCCGCATGGGCATCAATATCCACTATACTACATATAATTCTCCGAAAGAACATTTTAAACTGTTCAGTGCATCTTAAATTATGTACTTGACTTTTCCTGGACTGCATGACATACACATATTTTAAACGTTGAAGCTGGTTAGATTTGTCACAAAAAATAAAGTCAAGGGCTGATCCCATAAGGTCATCAGAATAGTCACCCCGCTGAAACTAATTAATAAGACAAAATAAGTTAGGCTTGGGGTCCCTCCATCAATCATGCTTAGGTCGATATTCAAGATGTTCACCTTGTGAACTTTGAGCATTTAACCAACATACATTTTGAAAACATTTCGTAGTTTTAGCAGTTAAGTAACTCCAAATTAAGAGTTTTGGGTTGCTGTTCAGTTAGTAGGCTACGTTAAAAGCCCAGACGTGTCGTGTTAAGTTTGGTTGATTCCATGTCTAGTGCGGATTGTCCATGTCCTTCTGCAGCAAAACAGTGTTTAACGGCTTTTTAAAAACAATTTCCAACGATCAATAAAAAGAAAAGGTATTATGGCAACTGAAACATCAAATTCGCAAGATGTGTGCGGGAAAGTAAAGTGGTGCATCCTAGCCATCTCAATTTCTTCTGCCCAATTACAATCAACTCATATGTGACCCACGTAACCAAAAATGATGTTTTACTGTCCTTCGATGCATGGAGAACCTTCCTTGTAAACTGAGTCAATATGATGTAAAATTAAAAAACGGAATCCGTTTTGGCCCCCATAGCCTTCTAGACAAACCAGCTAACTCAAGCTTTTTTCTTCTTCTCAGTTTGTACCAATGGGTGGCAGCAGGAATCTTTACAAAAACACATTACCGCTATCCAATTTATTATGGTCTGGCCAAACAGCATTACTTTTATGAGTGAAACGTCTACCGAGAAAGACCGAAAGCTTTACTTATTTAATACACGCATAACGTGTCACATCTCGCGCCATAATTACGTAGTCAAACAAATAACGCCGACAGAAAATTCCAAAGTAGTGAATGTTAAAACTTTGGTATATTTAGTAAATTTAAGATGAGATTGTAATTTACAGGCATACTGATTTACTTCAGAAGAATGATACTCCAAAAGTAGACTGCCTTTACAGGGGAAAAAACGAAAATACCGGTCTACCTCGCCATCTCATGTGCTTGTCCCTCTGTCAACAGCTGGGTTTATTTATCGATTTCACGCTAAAGAGGGTCTAATCAAATACTGAAATGGAGCATCTGAAAAACCTTCTCAGATATTTAATCCTGGTCTACCCAGCCATCAAACACAGGTGTACATAACCTAAACATGGCTTTTCATTTGAACAAAACATGACAAATAGGTACTTTAACACCCGTTTCATTAACAATTACACTGTTACCTGTCCAGCACTTCTGCAATTAAGCTGACAACACACCCGTCTTAAGCAACTGTGTTTGACCTGCACGTACACAGCCTTTTCCCAGCACCTCAAAGGAGACCAACAGTGTTCTCTCTTTCAATATGTTAAGCCTAAAAACCCCTGATTCCAAGAAGACCAGTGTGTTAAGGCAGCTCTTAGCTTTTGAAAATGGGAAAAATAGAATGAATTTTTAAAAACTGCAGGAATTACAAGGTCTCAAAAATCAAGTGCTTTATTTCAACATTTTCATGGCAGTTTATTCATCATATGCAAAGACACAAACAAAATAAAAAATATATAAAACAAACACCTATACTGTCCCGTGACAATTACAAAATAGATTGAAAAGCATTTTTACAAAAATATATTGCATCAAGTCCTCTCTTTTCAGTAACTTATTTAAAAATAAATAGTGTTAATTTCTGTGAGTTTTTACAATAGGGCACTTTGCAGCGTGATAAGCTATAAATGGTTAAATCAAAGAGGAGGGCTTTTTCACCTTTACAATTATTTAGTCTGGCAGCCTAATGTTTTCATCAAATTGTCAGGACCTGTGCAATATACATTTCTTAGGAGTCATAGCAGTACTTCCTTCTGAATTCTTAGTTAAAAAATTAAAACAAACTGACAGTGAAAACAAAAATGTGTAACGGCAGGGCGTACTGTTTTTGTAAGCAACACTGATATTAGTGGACTGAAAGACAAACTATTAACACAATGTACATCAATTCCTCCACTCTTTTCTTGTTGAGATGGCTCAAAACACAAACGAAACAGCACTATTAAGAGCCGAGTCGTAATGTAGAACAGGTGTAAGCTATAGCATCTTGGTGTCAAGATCCATCCCGTGGTGTTGCCAAGTGTACTCACAGCTACGTATTGTAGTTATTGAGAAGTTCAGATCAGTGGTTGTAACAGTTTAATAAAAAAAAGTGTGGTGAAATTGACAAGCACCAATATGGGAAGTATCCATTCCGGGAGCAAAACATTCAATGACTGCCCAGGTGGTTCTGTAAGAGTGTTGTCCCCAACATGGAAGGGGTGCGATCCGACTTCTTATGAATGCATTTTAAATATAAAGCATACCGGAAGGCCACAACGTCTGTCCTGTGACTCCCATTCTCGTTTGCTGTTCCACATATTGGGGGGCAAAGCAACGTCAGCAAAAAGTCAACTGGCAAAAAAGTGGAATAGCTTTAGACCAAGTGGCCAAGGCAGGTGCAGACCTGCTTCAGCAGCCACTGAGTCTCCTCTTTACTGTAGACAGCCGGCGGAGAGGAGCCGAGGGTTAGTGCTTTCGTCGTCTGTACACCCATCCATTTCAAACACTCGGGAGAGGTTTCAAAAGCGAACATGCGAAAACCACACAGCTGCGGTGTGGTGTGGGGTAGACCAGGTGGGCGGTGCTGTGGGGTCAAGCACTGTGTTCTGGAACGGTCTCCCGTCGATGTGTCCAGGCTCTGTCCTGGATCTGTGTTTCAGTGCACAAGTCAAATGCTGGGCTTGGAGAGCAACTTCTTATCACTCGTTAAGTTAAAACAAACAAACAAAAAAAAAAAGTGGCTTCATGTTCCACTATCATGTGGTTTTCCCCAACACCCTCCTGCCCCCTGCATCCATCCCTCCCCAACCCCTCTGCAATGTCCACCATTTGCTCCTGCCCTTCAGGGGAAAGATGTGAATGAAATATAAATATGCGCAAATCTGGCAGTGCGAACGCAGGGGAGGGCCTTGCGCCTCATTTGCGGCTGGGCTCCCCGTGCACCCGGAAGCGGTACAGGCAGGTGTACTCTGGGTGTCCCCAGTTGGAAAGCACCCGCATCTCGATGATCTGGTAGGCCTGGTCATTCTCCTCCTGAAACACAGAGCAAGAGCCAGTCAATACCACTCATGCAATACTCCAAAAGAATAAAAAAACACCACAGCTGAACATCATCGAGCAAAGGTCAGTGTAGAGGCACTGCTAGTATGAAAGCCACTCCAAAACGATGTACCTTTCAGTACCATCCCTTTTACAATTACAACACATTCAATATGTATTACATGAATAATTACCAACTAAACATACATCTACATCAACATAAAATTATGAATTCTGACAAAGTCTCTGTTTTTGGTGAAGATTGCACTAACTATATAAATAACTAATCACTTAAAAGGACTTGATTGCATTTATATACTGAATGCAATCAAGTCCTTTTAAGTGATTAGTTATTTATATAGTTAGTGCAATGCAGTTGAAGGGACTACAACCTTTAAGTCAATGCAAATATGCATAACCTCACATCTTTTAAGAATTAACTTTCTGAGGTGCAAACAGCAGCCCAATGCGATTCTTACAAAGGGTGTCTACTGCAGTATAATAAAAAAAAAAATGAGATAAACTGTCAAGCTTGTCAAGCATATGTGTCATTGAGAAATGAAGTGTCTGCAGGCTGAAACAGTGCATTGTGGGTACCGAGACAGGGAAGGTCTGCAGCGATTCCCTGTCCTCCTGGTAGGTGTACTGGCCCAGCAGTTTGCCCTCCTCCTGGTTTTCATCATCCAGACCCTGCCATCACAGACCAGTTAATAACCAAACGTACAATCACTACTAAAGATCCAGTGTTCTGTAGGGAGATGTCCTCATTTCTGTGGAGGCATAACCCATTTCCATTTCCAAAAATCACAGGATTACTGAAAAGATCCAAGAAATTAGTTTGCGCGGAATATGAAAGAGATGGGTGTAAGACTTTATTATATCTGGATCTAGACATTGTGCTAATAAAGAAAAGCAACAAAAAGGGAAATGGGACACAGAGATATACTGAAATTGCTGAGCATTGGCAATTCAGTATAAATCAAAGGAGGTTAAGTTATTATGAAACAATGCTACTGTTAAAATATACTTGGAAGTACTGTGTCCAGTTCTTGGTATCAAGCTCACACAAGAGCACAGAAGCTTGCAAAAAAGGAGTACAAAAAGGGGCAACAAGACTGGGCCTGGGTATTGTCTCTGGCGAGTGACTTACATAGACACTGAACTGACGAGGGGCGCTGCTTATGTTGCCGGTAGGGGACAGGGATTTGGGGATGTGCTCCAGGGAGAAGGCAGAGGGGAGGACACTCAGTGACAGCCGGATCACCAGGTACCCTTGGGAGCCCTTGAATGCCCAACAGTTCCCAGGGTGGACGTCAGGCTGGAGGTTGAGGAGGAAGAGATCAAATGATTGACACTATTATCAGCTTGATAAGACAGCCTGGTACTGGAAAACTGAAACCACAATGACCACTATAGTGACCCAGACAGAAAACAATACAGCAAAAGTATCATGTATCCACTGCTCTGGAAACGCTGGAGCACGTACTACTGAGAATGGACACAAAGAAGAAATGCTAAGTGACACCAGCATCACCTCATTGGAAAATTGGTGCGGGCGGACTATGGCAGGCAGGCCCCCAGCCCTGGTGCCCGGGAAGAGAGTCCGAGAGACACGGCGCTGAGACACTGACCTGTATGACGACGCGAGGCGACTGGGAGAAGTACCAGAGGGGAACGCCGAAGAGGCTCATGAGCGCCGTCTTCGTCTCGTAGGTCTCCGAGCAGCGGGTGCTCAGGATGCTGCCACCTGCGGACACAGCGGCACCGCCCGTCAGTCACGTCCTCCACCCACAGTGCGACGGGGCTTCACCGTTTCTGGCAGTGTTAGGGGCGGCTCAGAGGGAGAGATTATCCTCACTGATGTGGTCAGTAGCCGGATGTACAGTCCATAGAAAGGACATCTTTATCAAAAGGGCCACTATCCATGTCTCAGTGGGTTCTACTGGAATGAGATGATGAAAATCATATGGCCAAAATAGCTCCCTCTCAAGATACTTCACATACACACACACAGACACACAGAAAAACACTCGCTCTATTTATTCTTTAATCTCTCCATCAAGCTTGGAGAAGCTCCCAGTCCTAACCATGCCGAAAATATCCAGCTGGTGTCTTGTGAGAAAAAAGGGGCCTGATGACTGGAAAAGGCCTGAGCTCTCCACTCCACCATCTGCGTCTACACCAGAGCACGTGGCAAGCCCAATCAGATTAGAAAGTAATCAGCGACTTAAGAGAGCTGTGTCTTATCTACAGAGCTCTTTGTGGAGCGAAGCAGATAGCTCGTGCGCAGTAAAGACGTTAAACGCTCTCCATACCTCCAGACTCAAGGGCGTAGTCCACCAGCCCCGTCCGGTCGTGGGAGTACAGTCTCAGAGCGTTCTGCACAATCAGCTGCACGTGCTGGGAGAGGGACACAGGCAGAGGGAGGAAGCAACACCTCAGTAACAAACAGGGCCATTGATGCTGCATAGCTAAAAATGCAACCATGTTAACAATCAAACAAACTTCATGCATTTGTATAGTAACAGCTTTGTTCCAAATATACTGCACGAGCAAAGGTATTTCAGAGACAAAACCACCATCTGGTACTGCTGCTTTCTCCATCATTTTTTTTTTTTTTTTTACTTCAAGTTTCTGACCACATAGAGCTGAAACACATGGATGTAATGAACTGAACCACTGAGAAAATCAATGATTCTCCATTTTACAGGATAGCGGAATCCATACATACGCCAGTATGTGTAGTTTAAAAAAAAGATGCATAAAATGAATTCAGAAAGATTCCCCAGAGGCACAACAAACGGCTCCCTAACCTCCTCCGTCATCCCAGCTGCCTCGGTGGCGCGCGCCACGGTCTCCGTCACGGCCTGGACGCAGGGCGGCTGCCGGCCCCGCTCCACCTGCAGGGTGAGGTTGTTCAAGATGCGCTGCTCCAGGGAGGCCAGGGAGGCCTGCAGGTCGGAGCCGCGCGCGAACTGCGCGGACAGCCACTGCAGCAGCGGCTCGGGCAGCTCCGCCCCCTCCTCCGCCCGCTCCGCCCCGTAGAACAGCGCCCGCAGCTCCCGCCTCACCTGCGCAGACACCTGCCGCAGCAGTACGGAAGGAGAGAGGAGACTGAGCGCGGTTTGCCGACACCAAGGACTCAAACGCAGTCACGTGATCTCAAATGCAGACACATGTCCTTCCTCTCGACTCAAGGTTAAACAACAGATAAGTGCAACTTAAATGGCCGCTGAAAAAAACAATACTGGATGGGATTACCATGTGACCTAAATAAGAAGTGGCTAGAATGTAATTTGAATTTTTCTTTTTTCTCAAAAAATCCATCAATGTAATTACTACTTGCTTTACTCATTCTGTCTGTCAGTACTCAATACTATGAAGAGAAGCTCTTCATAAAACGATTAGTTGCGTTCCATTGCTCCAGTTGGTCAGTTTATGTGTAGCTGTGTGAAAATATTCACCAATCTGCCATGTAAATGGAATTCAGCTGATAAATTTGTACATTGTACACTGACAAACTGACTGCCTTTAAGTGCAACCGTAAATAAACTGTTTACATGGCTCATTGAGAGGAGTGAGGCTTTCGTAAGTGCACCGAGATGCGTGCCACTCTCACCGTGTCCTGGAGACCGTCAAGCTGCTCACACTTTCCCCTGCAGCCGATTACACCCTGCAAGTCCTGCCTGATGCGGCCAAGCTCCGCCTCCAGCCTCTGCACCTCTCCCAGAAGGGTGCTGTGCTCCGCGCTGTCCACACCCGCACTGAGGAGGGAGAAACCGGGGCGCCAGAATTTAGTACCCGCTTTTCGGGAATTTAGGACAACTTTTTTTTTTACCTGCTCTCAATTTCAACAAAACACAGCCAGCGTAGACCTCAGCCCAGAACTGACCTCACTGACGCCGGTGGGGCCATCTCTTGCCTCTGCTGAACCTCCTGCAAATGTAATAAAAATGATAGTTATTGCTAACAACGAACAATGACAAATAACCAACCATATTTTACAGACACACGGGACAATTAACTAGTAAAAACCAATCTGTACATGTCACACTGCTCTCTCCCTCTCCCTCCCTCCCTCTCCCTCCCTCTCTCCCTCTCCCCCCCTCCCCCCCTCTCCCTCTCCCTCTCCCTCCCTCTCTCCCTCTCCCCCCCTCCCCCCCCTCTCTCCCTCTCCCCCCCTCCCCCCCTCTCCCTTTCCCTCTCCCTCTCCCACCAATTTACACGTTACATAGTCTCAGTTTTATTGATGTTGTTTAATTGTTGGCTGAATTAACAGTGATTCATCCAAAGCACAGACACTGCGCACCTCGGTCTTGGCCGCCAGGGCCTGCAGCAGCGTCTCCAGCTCAGCCAGGCGGGACTCGTGACTCCGCTGCTGCGCGACATACTGCTCCTGGCCCTGCATCACGGAGGGACACGGCGAGGGACGTACACACAGAACGGGGACAAAGAGGAGACACGGGACAGAGAGAAGGGGAGGATGGGTAAAGAAATGGATTTGAATTCAAATCCATTTCTAGTGGTCTAGCCGTGACCTCCCCCTCCTTTCTGTAAGCAGTGGTGCGTGCTAACATACAGCCGAGCTGTGGCAGCCTTACCTCCTCCCTGCGGGCAGCGTCCTGCTGCAGCTCACCCCTCAGAAGGGTCAGCCTCTGGTCCAGCAGGCCGGAGACCCACAGCCCCAGGCTGTCCCTGTCCGTCTGTCTGTCCAGCTGCTCCCGGAGGGAGCCGTAGAGGCCCAGCACCTCCCCGTGCTGCTGCTCCTGCAGCCGCCCGCCCCGCTGCACGCTGTCCAGCAGCAGGGCCAGCCGCTCCTCCAGCCGGGACAGCCGCTCTGTGTCGACGGAGACCGCCGCGCCTGCGCGCTGTGAGCCCCAGAGACAGTAAGGAAGGGGGATGTGCGGGGAGAGGAGAGAGATGGGAGAGGGGTTGGGGAGAGCAGAGGGATAGAAGAGGTGTGGAGAGAGGAAAGAGAGAGGGAGGTGTGGAGAGAGGAGAGCGAGGGGGAGGTGTGGAGAGAGGAGAGAGAGAGGGGGAGGTACGGAGAGAGAGAGGGGGAGGTGTGGAGAGAGGAGAGAGAGAGAGAGGGAGGTACAGAGAGAGGAGAGAGAGAGAGGGAGGTACAGAGAGAGGAGAGAGAGAGAGGGAGGTACAGAGAGAGAGGGAGGTACAGAGAGAGGAGAGAGAGAGAGGGAGGTACAGAGAGAGGAGAGAGAGAGAGGGAGGTACAGAGAGAGGAGAGAGAGAGAGGGAGGTACAGAGAGAGGAGAGAGAGAGGGAGGTACAGAGAGAGGAGAGAGAGAGGGAGGTACAGAGAGGAGAAAGAGGGGGAGGTGTGGAGGGAGGTGTGGAGAGAGGAGAGAGAGGGGGAGGTGTGGAGAGAGGGAGGTACGGAGAGAGGAGACAGAGGGGGAGGTACGGAGAGAGGAGAGAGGGGGGGAGGTATGGCGAGAGGAGATATAGGGAGAGACAGAAGAGACGACGAAGCGCGCTTTCACACACCTGAACAACTACTAAGATCATAGAGGGAACTCCTTCACACAATCCCACAGAAATGTAAAGACTCCTGTTTAACATTTCCCTGCCCGTGTTCTTTAACACACATTCAGTGCAAGGGCAAAGTATCGAGCTCTAAAGTCCTCACACTGCTGGCATGTCACTGGCCTCTCATTTACAGCACAACATGGCCAGCCTGGGGTGAAGTGGCCTGAAGGCCAAAACTCACACCGATGCCCTGTAAGCCAAGCAACCCCAAAATGCGGATGTAGGTGGTGCACTGTGTGCTGCTCCTACCTGTGACAGAGCCGGTGTTGGAGCTGTGTGACCCGGGTGACCCTGCCCTTTGCTGACCTGCTCCGTTGACAGCGGGGTCAGGGCCCAGGGGAGGGATGAGGACGCCCTCCACTCTGTCAGGTTGACGGCAGGGAGGTAGCCCAGCAGGGTGGACGGACCCCAGTACCACAAGCCTGGGGGAGCACGGGGTCAGGCAGACAGCGGGAGAGACAGGAGACGGTTTAAAGTGGCACTGCGGTGGGTTCTGTTATTACTGCTGCTGTGTTTGTAGGCTGAGAGCCAATCACATTAGACATCACGGAATCTGAAGATATCAAATGCCACAATAGTAATCAGCATTGCTGCTAAAAACAGATCAAAAATAACAATTTAAATTAACTTTTGGAAATTCATTGTTTGTTCGTTTACTCATCTGTGAAATGTCACCCAGCAGCACAGTATGTAAAGACCCCCCGCCCCCACCCCACCACCACCAACAATGATAATATCACATCACACTATCTTCTCAGGACAGACTGAATAGTAAAATTTTGATATCACGGCAGGGTGAACCTGGATTAGGACAGAAACGCAACATATAAGGCATGTGCACGTGCATGCCGGTGGGCAGGCTCCCAGGGCAGCGCACTGATCTGGGAACAGCGCTGTGTGATCACTCACCCAGAAGCAGAAGGAACAGGAACAGGAAAAGCAGGAGTTTGTAGAGTTTAGGGAGACACCTGGAAGACAAAGCAACCTTTTGTTAAACATCATATATATCACTCATCTTCACTCTCACCTGGAGAACAGCAGCTTTCATCGTCTGAGTTGTCGAGGAGGGGTAGTGTTTCAAAACGGAAGAATAAATCACATGGATGTAAGATGTTAAATATAGAAAAACATTGTGTCATAAATAATACTCTATATCCATTACAGTAAGTGGGTCTTGTGTTTACTCCATTTCTTTTTGTTCAGGCAACTATATAACTTCAGCATCTTATCAGACAAACAGTTTATCTTTAACTCTGTAACTCAGCAAATAACGTAGCACCTTCCAAGGGTGAAAGGAAAAGTACATAATATATTCCATTCTTTTGACAGAAGCATTCACTCACCTGGCTTAAGTCAACACCGGTTTAGTTGACTACGGCCATAAAGGTCTAGCAACAACACAATTTTCTCAGGTTCATTTAATATTTAACTGTCCAGAGAGAGCACTCAAGACTGCAGATCAATGAAACTACCTCTGTGCAGACAAAGTCAAACCTTGAACTAGATAAGACACCACTTTTTCCAGCCTAAGTCCAGACTTTTGAGCTGTAACGCTGTAGTGCAAGATTGGACGCTGGGGTCAAAGCTCACGTGTCCGTGCCACGGGAAGCCCATAGGGGGGGTGTGTGTGTGGAGACTCACCGGGTCAGAATGAAGACGTTGAGCAGAGATATGAGAGTGACCAAGTGGTACCATCCTGTCCCCAGCCACCAGAACACCCCGGCGGCTGCCTTCCCTGCAGTCGGAGCCAAAATGAAGGGGTGAGAGACAGAACACCTGCTTGCTTTTGGGGGAAACAGGGAGAGCAATCCACGACGGGCAATGCATGCAGGTCTTCTCTAGTGTAAAGCTTAGAGGGGTTAGAGGGTTACGCGCCTTCTGGAGGCCAAAGCAGGGACACCAAAGTCACATAATAAAACATATAACAGTCAAAGGCAAGAAAAGGAGCAGCAGGAGTGGACTTTAGAGAAACTAAAGCACAAAGAGACAAGTAAAGGCTCGTGTGGCACTAAGGGATTGTGGGAATGGATGCCGGAATGCACCCTACACCCAGCACTGGAGACCTGGGAGACAAAGGGACATTAGACAAGCAAGTGGTGAGCCGGAGAGTCCATTTTTTCCCCTCACTTTATAAGTTTTTTTTTTTCCACACAAAAAGGTCAGTTGCAATCATGAAAGCACTCAATAACATTGAATTTTTCCCCAGTCTATAGACAAGTGTCCATGTGGAGGCAGAGAGAACAGGAAAGGAGAGTCAATTTTTAAACAAACATGCTCCCTGCCTCATAAAAAAGTTCCTTTCCTGTATTTTTGGGGAGTCGTTCCTTGGGTAGGGATTTCCCAGTTTCCAAGCACATAATAAGCAGCAGCAGCAGCAGCAGCAGCATAAATTCTAATGATGTTTCCACTCTGCACTTAGTCGGTTTATCCAAATCTCTTCCTCTGTTGGCATCTGATTAGTTTAAATCTATTTATGCAAAGACAGAGGAGGGATTCGGCACCGAGCCAAGAGGCTGCACTGCGCTGTATCGCAAAAAGGCCTTGCCCAGGAGATAAAGACATGAGCTGCCACACAGGAGCGGGAGTCCACACGCAGTGAAGAGCTGGCGGGGATTGGCACAGAGGGAGAGTAGGGAAGGAACAGGATCAGTGGTTCCACGCATGGGTTAGACTAGCACGCCCCCGAGAACAAGACCACAGGTCACACAGCAAGCCCCTGGGCCTCACCTAGAGCTCGACACTACAGCACACACGGGGTTAGTGGAAAAAGAAATGTCTAAAACTCTACTGACAGAAGCTGCTAGCCAGGGGATCAAGCCAGCGGAGGGAGACAGGAGGACATTAGCAAGTCGGGGGACAGGTGGGGTGGGTTTTTGGGGTCTTTGACGCGGGACGCATAATGACCTGGAGACACTGCGGCCAACCACAGAACCGACAGCAAGGCACGGGTCACAGACCAACCAGCAGATCCCACCGATCGCACCGCCTGGAGCAGACAGTAGCCTGGAGACGCCCAGGGTGAAACAGCCACAAAACACAATTTGTATCAAAATGAGTAATATTACATTTAGCTACATTCATAGAAAACACATTAGCAATGTGACATCTGATGTTTTCTACCGGACTCTCGAGTGTGGATAAAAAGCAAACGATCATATCTCTAGTTGAAGACCTCCTGCTTTCTTTCTGCAAATGCAAACAGACCCATGTAAGCTCCTCTAAAGCATCCCGCTGAACACTGTACGCACACAAGCTCCAGTAAACGCATGACCTCCCACTTCTGACAAGCTCAAAGAGTTTCAGTTAGTCTCTGTTAGCCTGGGCAGTTACGCCAGTGGTAATTAACCAGTAGAATGCCCGCTGCTGCTAACGCTAAGAGCTGCCGCACACACGATAGGCCAGTTTAGGGGAAGTAACCTGTGAAAGCAACAACACGCCACAGCGCCCCCACCAGGCGGCGTGCCCGGGAGGGCTGCGCGTGGACCGCCAGCTTCTCCAAGTGCTGTTTCCCTTTGCAGTCGTCACCTGCGTGTGGGGGGGGGGCGTCACCAGAAAAGAGGGTGATGGGGAGGGGAAAAAAACAGAACAAAACACAGGTACATAAATAACTCAAATCAAATGGATGTGAAGGGAGAACTAAGGGGGGGGGGGGGGGGTTAGAAAAAGAACACCGCACAACCGAAGAAACATTAAATAAAGATTAAATAAACACTGAAATTGAATGAATGAAGCAGAACTGAAAACGGGGCAACTCAAGAGCTGCGCATCACATACTCTCAGAGAGAACACACTGGGCAGAAGGCTCCGGGGATATCTCTAACCATCTGTCCTCCTGACCCAGGTACACCTGCCCCACCAGTCACCCCACCCCCCTACTCTCTGTCACACAATGGACGGATGTGTCCCCACTCCCGTCTGGCCTGCTTTCCCTGCCGTGTGGGCTGTTTGACTGCCTCTGACATAAGCGCTGCCCGAGGCCCACGGCGTCTGGCTCCACCGTGTTTATGTCAACGGCGGCTCAGATACTGCAGTTGTTTTTCTTTTATTCCAGGAAACTGAAGCGATATGACCAAGCACTCAGAAATCCCCTTCATCTCTGACCGTGCAGAGACAGCCGCAGAAATGCAGGGCAGCCCGTTCTTTTTAACATTACCAACCTTGCTCTGATTCCACAGTAGACAAACTCCCCCCCCCACCCCCCCCCACCCCACAACAAGGAACCTTGGTGGTTTGAAATGTCATCTCTCTTAACTCCTGGTTAACACAGCAGGCCTTTTCATTAAGAAACACATGCCTGGTTTACAGCAAACTGCACCCCAGGCATCCACATGTAGGAAATTAGGGCAGTGAGCAGCATGTTAGTGTTCCAACCTCCCCAAATCGGCTTAAGCAATGACTGCAACAACATTAAAAATCACAACATTTCCAGAAAGTTTTCTGCCCCATTACCATATGACCCATTTAGACTGGTCCCAATACAGAGTCCAAAAATGTGCAGCTTAACACTGAAATCGACACTCAATTTCAACATATCAATGCTAATCTGAACCCAGGACGTTTAGCTTAGCCCTCTCTCATGACCGGGATGTTGTCTTAAGAAAGATGAGAAAATCAAGTGTTTTAAAAAGGCAGGTATGAAGACATCACACCCTGCTGGTCCTGTTTCTGACCCCGGCTCCCTGAGTGCGAGTGAAGGAAACAGGAACTGTTACTTACACAGCGACCCGTTCAAACTCAGGTGTCCGCCATCCGTCACCAGGTCCTTTACGTTCATGCTTCCGCAGTAACTGGAGTGGGCTGCAGCACAATACAAAATATACAGGGGGATTTAGTTTCCAGCCTGGAAAATCCCTCTCTCCTCTCCTTCCGTCATTCCTCAGACTCCGGCTGAGGATGAACAGAGTGAGGCAGAGAGTGAGGGAGGATTTGCATGTCGCCAGGGCGACAGCCGGGACGGACGGAGGCACGATTTGCTTAGAGGGGAGAATGCCGAAGACCTGTGCGGTGGCCTGGGGAACAAATCCAAACAAAGAGTTATAAAGGGAGGAACAGCTCAAAGAAGGAAAAAAATAAATAAGTATAATGAGATGCGGCAGAAAGGTCGGCCGTTGACATCTCATCGGCAGTGAGCGACCCACTTCAGCGGAGAGCTTGAAGGGGACGCAGAGTGAGCTGCGAGTTGGAAGCCAGAGAAAATTGTCTGAAACATGAGTGATATGGACTAAGCAGGGCAAGCAAAAACACTTCCACCGCCAGCACCCAGTGCAGACTGCCCTAAGCAGGAGCTCATTCACCACTGTTTTCAAAGACCTTTCAATGACTCTTAACCCAGCACCGGTGTCCATGGCAAGACGTAGAGCAGCGTTTCTCAATCCTACTCCTGGAGCCCCCCTGTCCTGCATATCTATTATCTATCTTTGCTCCAAACACACCTGATTGAAATGGCTAACATGCTCTTGATTAAATCAGGTGTGCTCAACTAATCAAAGGTGCCGCTGGTGAGTTCAGTCAGGTAGCTCGAGCAGGGAAAGATGGAAAACGTGCAGAGCAGGGGGGGGGCCCCAGGACCAGGATTGAGAATCGGTGACGTAGAGCTATCCCTGAGTTCATAAAAACAGGTCAAACAACATGCACGCATGGCCACCTAACCTGACTGCGTAAGTCTGGCCCAGAACTGTGGTCCCCAAACCTGCGGCCGTGTAGGTAAAGCTGCACGGACAGTGCGCCGCCACCTTTAGGCAGCCAGCTGAGGGTACGAGAGCGGAGGCTGGCGGCTGACGGCGGGAGAGCGCGTGACCCGTGACGCGCGAGCCGTACCTCGGTCACCGAGCGCTCTGCCTTTCTGGCGTGTCGTCAGCCGAGCTTTCTGCGCCAGCAGTGTCACCAGGGACGCCGCGGTGGCGGCCACCCTCCTGCAGCAGCGGAGGCAGGAGTCCGAGAGCGAGGGCAGGACACCTGGCGGGAGAAAGGCGCGGGCCGCAGTCACAGGGGAGCGCACCGCAAGCACGCGCGGCGGGGACCGACAAACAGCGTGCCCTTTTAGCCCGTCATCTCCCAAGCACCACGGAGCAGAGGTGTGGACGTGCGTACGTGTGTGTGACACCAGGAAGCCAGATTTCAGTAGATCAGCTGAGCCTGTCATTCAAAACACCACTAGCAGCAGACAGGCCTTTTCTGCACCGAGCATACAGCTGGAGTAGGGAAAGCTGTGTGTGTTAGAGCCCTGTGATTGGTGAGCTTCTGAATGCTCTCACAGCCTGCACTAACAGGCACGCTGCGGGGGTTAGTTCAGAGTGGTCAAACTCGTAAAAGCAGGAGTGGAAACGCTGAAGACCTCAAAGCAAAGAGAATCCGTACCACCAAACTGCAACGAGAGTGATCAGTGAAAAGGCTGCTGGGATAGAAATCCAATAGCGCGAAGGTTACGCCCCCACCGCTGTGACACCCCTGCAGTTAGTTCCCGGGCCCATCCCCGTGCAGGTGAGAGGAACAGGCTGGGAGGGTGACAGAGAGGTACAAGTGAAGGCCGCTTTGAAACGTGTACCTTTGCCTTCTGTGCGGATCTTCAGCAGAACATTCTGCACCAGCAGTGTCATTAAAGACGCTATGGAAACGGCCACTCTCCGGCTGTATCGCACGCAGGTGTCTGACAGTGACACCAGGAACCCTGGCGACAGACCGACATCTCCAGGTAAGACAAGGAGGGGTGTAATCGGAGAACGCAGACTTGCAAAAACTCACGCCCTTACCCGCACAGATATACACGCTCAGGCACTCACCTGTAACACACGCACAGACACACATAGCGCAATACCTACTCGACAACTGACATTTATGCATGTAGTCTGCATTGGTGTAGGTGTGTCTCCATCACATTCACACATTACATGTGAGAGCTGGATGAGTTTTTTTTTTTTTTTTTTAATCTTTTCCCCCTTTATTCCACCCTTGCCAGAATTGCTAATTCCACTAATTAAGCTCATCCCACTGCAACAACCTCTGCACCCGTGCATAAGCTGTCATGAGGAGAATGCAATCCCTTGATATACTCACACATAGCCAATGGCCATTTTGCACACTACAAGTCACACAGTGAAGGACAGTGAAGTGAGTGCTGATTGGAGTACAGGCACAGTGCCTCTGATGTCACCCCAGCAGCTCTTAAGTGGCTGACAAGCAGCACGGTGTCTGACTGCAGAGACGAGGAAACCCTGCCAAAAACCCCACCCCTACCCTGGTCGAATGAAGCCAAAACACACATATCCGTCTAATAAAATCGCAAATGAAGCCTGTGGCTGCAGGGAGAGGGATCCCACAACCACACAGCGAAACAGGGCGTGGCCTCACCTGACTTGTGCTTCCGGCTCTTGTCCCTGTAGTAGACGGTGGAGGAGGGCGGGGAGCTGGGAGCGGCCGCCGCGTCTCCGGAGGCGGAGCGACGCAGCGAGGAAGAGGACGGGTACGCCGTGAGAGCGTCCTTCCTCTCGGAGTGGATGGTGCAGTCCCTGCAGACGTAGCCGTTGAGCACGGTGGTCTGCGTCTGTGCCTGCGCCATGTTGAACTCTCCGTTCAGCAGGGTCATGCTGCGGTCTGCCCTCATGCTTTGCTCTGAGTGCGACACACACACACACACACACACACACGCACGCACGCACGCACACGCACGCGCACACACACGCGCACACACGTACACACGCGTACACGCACACACACATACGCGCACACACACACGCACACGCACACACATACGCGCACACACACACGCACACGCACACACGCACACGCACACACGCACACGCACGCGCACGCACACGCACGCACACGCACGCACACGCACGCACACGCACGCACACACACACCCGCACACACACACCCGCACACACACACGCGCACACACACCCGCACACACACACACGCACACACACACAGAGTCTCAACAGTACGTAAGGACAGCAGCATGCACGGAGCAATATGAACCAACATGCATTCTGCCATTCGCTTTCTACTGGTCACACAATGGAAGCGTCTTTTGCCGTTAAGCAATCATCTCACACAGATTACCTTGTAACAGTTTGAAAAATATAAATGAAATAACATTCTTCAGGTAAAGACGGTCAAGGTAGAGACAGCTGTTCCACATAATATAATTAAACATTCTACTGTCTTTATACCCTAGTCTTACCTGGAGAATGTCATTTCCCTTTTAAATAACATGTAAAACATGCGCTATGACATGCTGTGTCATATTTTTGCGTATACAAACAAGAACAGCCATCCACACACGCAAATATATAATCTTACACAACCAAATTGCGATAAACCAGAAAAACCTGTCAACGCCAAAATCGACAATTACATTAATCAATTACCTTTGAGATCTGTATCATCATCCAAGCCTACAGTAAGAGAAAGGGAGGGACATATTTAGGTTGACTGCTTTGTTGACATCATGTGCTACCA
Organism: Megalops cyprinoides; assembly: GCF_013368585.1. Taxonomy (NCBI): domain Eukaryota; kingdom Metazoa; phylum Chordata; class Actinopteri; order Elopiformes; family Megalopidae; genus Megalops; species Megalops cyprinoides. The sequence goes on along the minus strand of NC_050583.1, from coordinate 10,744,348 downwards.
TTCATTCATAATCCCTACTGCACATGCTTGCACATCTTCAAGGCCTGCCTGACACTGGCTTTCAGGGCCAGGAAGTATCCTCACTCCGCTAAAAACAAACCAGCAAAATTTCATTTAAGGCATTCACTATCAGTACTGGTTTGAAGCACCGGATTTTAAGAGGCATCTTTAAAATGTTCTCCGACTGAAACCTATGGTAACTGAACTACAGACGCTTCAACAGGGCATACAGCGGCTTTGGAAGGTATTCAAACCTCCACACACAATGACCCATAATGACAAATCGAAAACATTTTTTTGAAAATTTTTGCAAATTTATGAAAAAATCAAAAACTGAAATCTCATTTACATAAGTATTCAGACCTCTTTTTTCAATTCCTTGTAGAAGCACATTTGGCAGCAATCACAGCTTTGAGCCTTCTTGGGTAAGTCTCTACAAGCTTTGCGCCCTGGACGTGGGTCTGAACGCTTTTCGAAGCCACTGCACACCCTGAAGAATGGAGAGTTTTCACACCAGAGAGCCCACCCTCATCAGCGACTGAATGACTGAGCAATGTTACGGGCAGCGTAAAGGCTCCCTGCTTGAGAAGCTATGGAAAGACCCATAAAGCGGGTCCGGGCTCCAGGGCCGGAGCGGCCGGAGGCTTGCCGCTCACCCCAGAAGCTGTCGACCACGGTGCGCTCCTGAATGCTCGACTCGTCCAGCAGGGAGGACAGCAGCGAGGCGTCGCTGGCCGTGCAGCTGTGCAGGCTGCCGTGGCCGTGCAGCGTGGCGCTGGACTGCGGCTTGCGCGGGGTGTGGAGCAGAGACTGAGAGCCCGTCGCAGACCGCTCCTGCCTCCGGCTCCGCAGGGTCCTGGGGGGGAGAGACAATGGGGTCCGGTCAGGGGTCAGAGACTGTCAGAAAAAAAGGACACTGCTCCTACAGTGGCCGGTGGCAGTGTAACATAGTGGTAAGGAGTAGAGCTCATAATCAAAATGTTGCCGGTTCAAGTGCTGCTCTACCCTCAGGCAAGGTGCTTAACCCACAACTGCCTCAGTAAATATAAATGCTGTATAAATAGATAACGTAAAAACTGTAACCTACGTAAGTCACTCTAGTAAATGACAATAACATAATACAATGTTAAGTAATGTGGCACAAACAACAGTATGTCCAATGCTGTGAGAGGGCTGTATTTTAGAACCTGGACTACACAGGCTGCCTCTTCACTGTACTTCAGTGCCAACAAGTGTGATCACAATACAGTACTACACTGTGCATTACGATTCAGCAAGGAGGTTTCAGCGGCTCGAAACGAGATCTCCTTCTGCTTATTCTCGAGTTTGCTGAGGCAGCAGAAATGGAGTGTGCGACAGCGCCGAGTCTCACAGCAGGGTGATTTATGAAAGCTGCCTTCACAGCTTTCCAAAAACTCAATCAATCCTGAACTGCTCAACTCACTCTACACTGCACGGTTTGTCCCGCAACTACACAAGTATATCTGCTGTGTCACACTTGTCCCGGAATGTTTGATTAGTCATCTGAGAATTTCCGTACATTTCGCAATAAGAGGGTTTTGTCTTCTAGATTGCGTCACACAGAAACATGCTGGCACAGGGTGGGTGTGGTAGTACTAGGCCTAACACTGCTGCCGAATCACTCTCATTCTTCTGCGATCGCGTTTCACATAGATTAAAGGACTAAGCATTTAGGCATGGAATTCTTCCAAAAAAAAAAAAAATCCCCGTTTCCAGGCACAATCATAGAGACAGAGAGAAAAGGCCTGCATTCGAAGCCAGGCACCCGCCCCCCTCGATCGCTCACTTGGACTCCCTCCGGCCGACCCCGCTGGCACTGTAGGCGACGCTGTGGTTGAAGGAGGAGTCCGCCGGGCTGTCGTCGCCATAGTGAGCGCCCGCGGTGTGCAGGCGCAGGCTCCGGCGCGACATTTTGGGCGAGTCGAACACGGCGGCGATCCTGTGCTCCTTCTCGAAGTCGAGCGCCGCTGACGAGTAGCTGGAGCTGGAGAGAGAGAGTAACTCATGAGAATCACTCCTCCGGGGAGAGAGAGTAACTCATGAGAATCACTCCTCCGGGGAGAGAGAGTAGCTCATGAGAATCACTCACCAGGGAGAGAGAGTAGCTCAATTTGCAACAACATCAATTTGTGTTGATGCATCAATACAAAAGCAATGAGAAGAGATCAATGCCACTGATTTTATTCAAATTAATACAGTATTTTTCACATTTTTGCCTGCTCAAAAAACTGTAGGGACATGGCACTACATAACAACACACCCCAGAGAGCTGTTTCAATGACGTATAATGAACTGATTCTTAAATGCTCCAAATTTCATTAAAAGAACAGATTAACTTTAAGGTTATGTTGGAATCATTATCTTAAAATGTTTTGTATCAAACCGTATCGTATCATATTGAATTAAATTCTTAGGTTTATTCCACTATAGTACATCGTTGGCTAGGTATTGACGTTGTATCACATCACTGCCAAGACAGGGATTTAAACACCTAAAACACAGCTTTGCTTCAAACTCAGAATGCATGCATTCTCAGTGCCTTAAATGCCTGTGTACACTACATGCAGGCTGCTATCTCTAAGCCCTCATGCTTCCCCACAATCCAGCTTTCTGCCGTTGTGTCTCCATATCTGTGGAGAGTACTGTCCTCACAGGAACCTGTGCTTGCCAAACAGCAGATAAAGCTGTTCAGGTGAAGCATATGCTCTACACTGCTTGCCAATATTTTGCTGGAGAGAGGTACACTCAAGAGGAGTTTCAATTCTAAATCTGATACACGCGTACAGATTGCTGAATCATACGTAAAATGCTTATTTCAAAAATATAATGATTTCACCACCTGCTGCATTTGCCAGCTCAGAACAGCACAAGCACACTTGTAAACAAATGTTCGTTTTTCTCAGCTTGCTGTTCATGCGCACGTTGCTTCTATAGATGTACAGCAGGTACACATGCAAAATAAACTCTCAACAAACACTGCACTTTGACAACATGGCCTTGGTGCTGCTGTCGTCACACTGCCAATGGTGGTAGGAAAAGACTGCCAATAAACCCTGTCATAAAGAAACAGGAAGCCAAGGGACTCAGAGTGTGAGGTCTGATCTGGGAGGCCTTCTGCAGGAACACAGTCCAAAACCAGGGAGAGGGAGAGGGAGAATGAGGGAGGGAGGAAGAAAGATAGAGAGGGAGGCAGAGTTAGCGGGAAGGGGGGCGAGAGAGACAGTGGGAGGGAGCGAGTTAGTGTTGTATAGGCTGCCATGCTAATCTAAGCCTCTCTGACTGACTGAAGAATGTTCTCAGACTGAAACGGCAAAACAGTGCAAACGTCTGACAGACACGCTGCGTTTTCCACACCACCTGCTTGGAGTCCGACCAAGATCTCAGCGGGGGAACAAAATTCCTACTCGCGTTTGCCAGCTCTCAGGAAAAAAAAAAAAAAAAAAGAAACCCAACTGCAAATTCAAAACATAACATTTACTGCCATAATTATTACATGGAACAATCCCATAATTCCAATTCTGGATCATTTACAAACATGCCCACCCGCCCAAACCCACCCCTCCCCCGGCACAGCTGAGCCCACCCCAGAGAACCAGCAGCAGTACAGTAATATTCCACTGGCGCGTGAGTCACTTTCCTCTAACTGTGCTGTGAAAACCGACCCTGTTCTGATATGTACACACAAACACGCAGTCACAGCAGCCTCCCCGCCACAGTGACTTCCCGCGTACTCACAAAGGACGCAAAGGGAGAAGAGAGGACAAAAAGCCCGTTACGCACAGCGCTGTCCAGCCCCAGCTCTCCAGATTCCACCTCTCCTCAAAGCTCATAACACAGCAAATCCCCCACAGACAGGCATGAGGACACAGGCAGAGGGAACCGCGCGGAGAGGGAGAGGGAGAGAGAGAGAGAGAGAGAGAGAGAGAGAGAGAGAGAGAGAGAGAGAGAGAGAGAGATCAGGCAACTTAGCTGTGCTTACTGCGCTGCCTCTACCTCCCACAGCACGCGTACACACGGGCGCTAACGCGCTAACACGCGCACGCTCACTCCCACACGTACACAGTGCACTTTGCACCGCGGCGAGGGAGGCGAAGGGAAACGGAGGGAGAGAAAGAGGGGGAAGGAGGGGAACGGCAGGGGGGGCACGGGAAGGGAGCGGGGGACGGGGGACGGGGGACGGAAGGGGCGCAGAGAGCGGGACAGCTGTTCAGCCCTGTCCCCGAACGACCCTTAGGAAGGCCGGCTCCGCGGTTTGCCTAACTGAGCGGACCCGCCGCTCCACGCTCAGGCCCCACTCTCCTTCCGCGCCCTCTAAGCCCTCCCGGATTACCAGCCCCTGCGCAGAGCCAATTAAACGCTTTCCCCTGTGCGCTGCTGCTTCCACCTGCCCCCCCGGCTCAGAGCTGGCCGACACCCGGCCCGTGTCCCGACACCCGGCCCTCCTTATCCCAGCGCCTGGGCCGGGGCCAGGACAGCTGCCGCGGTGAGGCCTGTCGCACACTGGAGCAGGGTGCTGGTGCCACAGCGCACGCCCACAGCAGGGTCCGGGACAGACACAGAGGGCAGGACACTTCACAGCGCTGAGGTCACACTGCCGGGGACACGCTCAGAGCAGCAAAAAAAAAAAGAAAAAGAAAAAACAAGCAAGTGGGTATCAGGTTACAGCGTAGCAGAATCCAACACAGAGTCCAGCTCTGTCCCCAGCAGGACAAAATTCACAAGAGCAGACAATACTAATGCAGTGTATACATTTAGCGTGCAAACGCCTAACCAACAACATAATGGTTTACAAAAAATACATGTGACGGCGGCAGGATCAGCTCGGGTCAAAGGCCAGGAGCAACACAACTGAAGCTGCTGTAAAAAGGCGCTGTCGAGATGCCTCATAACAAGAGCGACAGCTCACTTCCCTGCCTGGCACATGGAAGTCTGGCAGCAGGCCACTGGCTCAGCCCTGAGCAAACTAATTAGTTTTCATCTGAATTTGCATAATGGCCATTCGTTACCAAAAGAGTGCAACGCCCTCTGACTAAACAGAACCCATTTGTGGGGAACGGCAGGGATGTCTGTTGGCATATTAACGCTTTAGCAACAGATGTCAAGGACCCTTGAACTTGCAACCCGAATCGACCTCGGAGTGCCGTGTATCAGTCCCCACCTTGCGCACGCTCCCCTGTGCAAACGAGAACGGCAGCCCCTTTCCCGCCGAATTCTACATACGCAAAACTGCGAAAACACCCAGTGACGACGCTTCCCTCGGGGAATGCAGGTCTCCACGCCCATCGCTCAGACTCCCACACCCAGTGAACACAGCCAGTTTATCTATGCTGGGCCATCCAGCCGCGTATCTCCCCAGACCTGCTGCATGACAGAGCAGCACCGCGAGACACCATCAGTCAGCTGCCCCCAACCCCCCACCCCCCCGCTGCAGTTAAAGTTACTTTGTGGAAAACAGTGTGGGCAATTCCAATCTTGAAGGGCCCAAAAACTGCAATTTTACTTCTCAGCATGGACAGGGTTGCCCTATTTTAGCTTGGTCTACTGTATCATTACATATAGTCATTTCATTCACTTAGGAAATGATCTTATGCAGTGACTTCCAGGGTAAGAAAACAGAGGTTATATGATTTAAGAACGTCATAAATTATGACTCCCGTTATTCAGCCTCATATTGCTCTATAATTTGTTCAATGGATTGATTTTTATTAAAGCTCATTCTTGCTGCATTCATCTTCTGTTGTGGCAATGGCAAAGGCGCAGACAAAGCCAAGCCACAGATGGCAAACCGCAGCTGACGAACCGCAGCCCCCGGCAGCTGCCGCAGACCACAGGTGCACTTGTGTCACAGGGTTTCAAAGGGCGGCTGTGGCTTGCATGTCAGCAAGAGCTGCTGAAATGCCACCAGGAGAAATGCAAAAACAGACGCTGGCGACGGATTGGCCCGTATCAACATCGTCTACCTACATCAGACATGTGACAGCAAGTGCACCTCCAAGGCGCAAAGAAATTCAGATGTAAACAACTCCTTTGATGGTGAGGAAAAGCTCAATTTCCCGCCTGCACGGTGTTCTCCAGATACCTGCAGAAAATAAACACATCCGGCATCCTCTATCCGATTTCTATCTCTACCTTTGTAGTGGACAGAAGGGGTACGTGGATGGAAATGATCCTTATCGTTCAAACGCCAGCCGTTTCGTCTGCTGACAGCGGCCGACAGCAGTACCAACTGGCTTCGCTCTGCTGGGGGTGGGTTTGTGGGTAGGTGGGCGAGTCGGGCTCCCCCTTTCAGACTCGCCCCCCCCAGGTGCACCGTATGTTCCAGGTTGCCATAGAGACAACCCCCGAAATGCCGGCCTGTGAGCGGACGGCGTGTGTGGATCTGAAAGCGCGGTGGAAGGCACGCTGTCTCTCCGTGGGAACAGAGTCCGGCCCACACAGACGGCACTGCATGTGAGAACGCAGCTCAGAGCCAGCACGCACGCACCCCTATCTCTACCTCAATTCCCCAATCGGTCCAGGACGAATCGGCCGTCAATCAAAGCTGTCACTACGGTAACACGGGGGGTACTTCACACCATTTCCATTAGGGTGAAGGCGGTAAGTATGTTTCTGTTCCTTCTTTATCAGTCTCCGCTACATTCGTTGTGATCATACAGCACTTCGCCTCAGCGGCCCCACACAGAATGGGGGTGTCTGTAACCCAGCCATGCTGGCAGTGGCTGGTCAGCAGATACGCAGCCTCCTATTACTGTGAGCAAACAAACTGGCAGAGAAATATTGCTCCTCGTATCTGCTTGACGGTGATCTGGACTGCCTGATGAAGACAAACCACCTGCGTACCTTCTGTCATGACGAACACGTACGCTTTCAGCTTGTCTGCTTAGATGGCTACACTGTGTGTTCGGACAGCATCGTGTTATGCCAAACGCGGAAGGGTATAACTACAGCGCATTTCCAAAGGCCTTTAAATTCAAAAAATAAAGCATTTCTTTTACCTACCCATAACGCATAAACAAGTTCTCTGCAAGAGATAAAAAAGCCAGCTATGTGCATTCAGACAACTTTGATCTAGCCAGCTAGTCAGTGGTACATGAATATGCCTTACATGCTGTCAATAAAAAAAAAAATAAAAAAAAATTACAGAATATTCATCCTGGCAAGTTAATGTGATTAGTGGTAATGCCATTACCGTAAGATGCTAGTTTTAGTCTTGTGAAGTCAAGTTACTCTGAAGAGACATCGTTTTGCAAATCCATCTGTCAATGGAACTCATAAACACTGTTCTGTCAAATAATCATGGTGTTTCTGTGATACAATACATTGATGCTTCTCGACTAATTTGAATTGCTTGTGAGAGTCACAGTAATAGCACTGTGACTCTTAATTAGCACTTTAGGCACCAATCAGCACGCAGGTCTGCTCTAGAGTGAGGGGAGGATATACAGTACAGGGCAGGATCTAAGCTGCTCCAAAATGCTGTTGATGCTTCATTCCTAAGCTGTTCCGCCTTTTCTCAGCGCCAAAACAGTACAGGACAGGTTCTACGCTGCTCCAAAATGCTGTTGATGCTTCATTCCTAAGCTGTTCCACCTTTTCTCAGCGCCAAAACAGTACAGGACAGGTTCGACGCTGCTCCAAAATGCTGTTGATGCTTCATTCCTAAGCTGTTCCACCTTTTCCCAGTGCCAGTAGTCCTGTGACACTGAGGAAACGCTTGCCTTGACATCAACACTGCAGAGGAGTGACCCAGCAGCTCTGTTCCACCCACTTGCTCAACGATGCCAGCAATGCGTGCAGTGACACACCCCCACACTGCTGCTCACACACACACTCTCTCTCTCTCACACACTCACACACAGAGCACAGTTCCTCATAGCCGCCAGCACTAGGCGGGGAAGGTCATGGAAGCCCTGTCAAGCCTCACACACCTTCACTAACAACTCGCACTATCTGGGCTCTTCACCTCACCATCATTCCTTCCTCCAATGCTTTCAATTCAGACTGCTTTGGTACGCTTTTACACAGTGCAAATGCAAATATTGTACAGCTCTAGTCAGCAATAAACCTAAAGAAAGGTTAAAAACAATGTATTTACTTGCATCAATCCAGGGTTTCACTGAGCCAGTACCCTGACACAATGAAAATGCCATCAGCTTCACTGTATAACAGATGTTAAAATGTTCAAAAGAGCTGAACTACAGTAGCCTCGTCTATCCTTGTACTTTATAATTTGTATTCAAACAGCACTTAAAACATATACAGAACACCGAATGATGTAGTCCGTATGAGAATCTGCTAATTCTCGGCTACTTGCCCTGGATGAGGTCACCAGCCGCATAAAACGGAGTAAGTGTTTATTGTTCACGCAGTGTCCTTGTGTCTCTGCTGTGTGAGAGCTCAGCCATGTGTGAAATTCTGGCCTCCCAACAGGTGATGAATATTTCAGCTGTGCCGCTCTGATGAACACGGCCCACATTTCCTTCCCCTGTACCCTGAACTGTGTGACACTGAACTTTTAACACCTCCACCCCTCTTTACTCCTCCCTGTCCGTAGAGTTCTCATAGCAGTGTTTACATTCCTTACAGTGTAACTGTGTCTTCAAAGCCCTGAGCATGCACTCAGCAAAGGCCACACACACACACACACACACACAGACACACACACTCACACACAGAGAGCTGCTCAAAGTCAAGATGTTGGACCCACATAAAGCACAGCTCTTTCACATCATCTCTCAGCGTTCTCCGCTGCGATAGAACTGACATTTTGAGGATTGGCTTCTTAGCTTCTTCATCGCGCGTACAACTAACGAGTCCTGCACTGAGGCCCCGCTGCGATCTCTTCTGTCAGTCAGGCTTAGATGAGCACCACGCTGAGGGAAGGTTTTTTTATTTTTTATTAATAACCAAGCCAGGCAGCATCTGTCAGGGATGCTAACATTTTAAAAACACTCTAACTGGAGACAAAGCACTGGTGCCACTCCACCCTAGACTAAGCCAAGAGACACACCCCTGTCCACACCCCTCCCCACGCAACTGACACAGGCCAGAGCTGCATTACTCTGTAGAAGACGGCATGCAAAACTTATCATTCCACAGAACATGCAGAAATGCAGTCCCTTGTCTGGATGTCCCTCTGCCCCAATGCAGTGACTACACTGCAGGTGAGCCCACCACGTTGAACACGCTGCTTCATGTCCTCACACGCACACTTTGTCGTGACGGTTTTCAAAAGGTTGACTTTTGGAACAGGAGGGCAACGTTTAAAAATACCACGTCACCACAGAACATCATTTCAACTCGGAAAACACGATTCGATCTTCAGGCTCTTGGGATGTGTGGGACACATCTGACTTCTCTGACATCCAGAATCAGAGAAGCAAGCAGGTTTAGGGACTCAAAAGCATTATTATGATCAAAGAGCCCATGTCCAGGGTTTAGAGGTTCAATAGTTGATAATCTCACAGTAATAAACTACTCACGTGCATCTCTTTGGTCCAAAGGATAATTTTGCAACCGTATTATCAAGTACGCAAATAATGTGACTTGCCCTACCGCACTTTGACTTTGAATCTAATAAACTTGTAAAAAGGTTTGTTTGGGAAACATTTACATGATCAGTCAATATCAGTAAGTTTCCTAGAGAGAATTTGTGGGCGTTGTCTGCCATTTACGGCCTTGACTAACGGATAACATATCGCTTAGGTGGGGTGAAAAGCAGCTGGTACAGAGAGAATTACAGCCTTGGAGACTTCAATCATAACTGTCAAGGTGCAGGCACACACTGACACACCCACCTGTTTTTACTGAGCTGCGAAAGTGAGAAAAACAGGCTGTGGCATACCGAGGTGTCAGAGGAACTGCCCCTTTGAATGACGAGCGGGGGCCACCCCCTACGGCTGGGAGTCCGGGAGCCGGTTTGCTGACACACGCTTTGCAAAGACGTCTGCAATGTGTTCAACAGGGGAAAAAAATGACAGTAAATTCTACAGCGCGATTTGCTGGGACACGTTCTCGGGTCGATTAAAAACGCCTTTTGATCGCAAGCGCCTGCAAGCTGTTATTTCGCGAGATCAGTCCGACACCCTGCAATCATCATCACAAACTCTCCTTCTCCCTCCGTCCCTCTTGAAGGCTCTTATTGAGTTTCACACACACCAAAGTGCACTGCCACTCCTACTTACTACTGACTGCCGCAAAAAATGCAAGGAATAGGCACGCCACATCGCCTGACCCGACCCTCACCCAACATCCCAAAAATTCTTCCATTGCTATTGGCTCACCTTTCTGAGGGTGGAAACTGGAAACCCAGCGGCAAAGAAAGAGTGCACAATTTAAAAAATTCGGCACCAGCACACACATCACCTGGATGACAAGCCGACCGGCATGTCTTCTCACGCTGAAAAATGCACTGGGCAAACAGCAAAACCAATGAAGAAAAACAGAGAGCAGCATTGTTCTTAAGTGTATTAAAAACAAGATGAGAAATATGCTGAGGAGCCACATAGTTTGTGGTAGCTTTCTCTGCCACGTGACAAATTATCCAGTCATTAATGCACACGCATGCACAGCCCATCCACATTCAACTCCAAGGTCCAGGCAGTGGGAGTGATTCTGATACAATCGCACAGGCAGAACATTAAACATGCCTCCTCTCTGCTCAAGAACAGTCTTGTAGGATTGGCAATCCATCCTCCCACAAACACACACACACACACACACACACACCACGCATAAAAACATGTCATCTATGCACAGGCCGAATTTTCAGATGCCAAAAACCTACACAGGCCAACTTAATTTTTTGCTAATTCGAAATAACTGATTGTAGTTCTCTCCAATAATGACAAGATTGGAGTGGAAATAGAGACAAGCCGGTTTTTCTTTCTCGCCCACTCTACCACTGACCATTGTTTCAGAATTGTTATTGCTCATAACAGAGAGGATGCCTTCTACTTTGTATTTCAGAATTACATTACGCTTAATGCATTCAGCAGATGCTCTTATCCAGAACGACTTCCAGCATAAGAGAACAGAAGTGTATCTATCCAAGTTACATAAGCAAGTGACAGACCAGGTTTACAACACTCCCAGACCCAAAAGTGCATGTATAAAACTGTTCGAGCATCACCACAAGTCAACTTGTGCTAATCTGAAACTAGACAGCCTAGAAAGCTAAGTTGTTACGTTAAATTTCGAAACTCCTATGGGTTAACAATAACAGATTTGACCCAGAGAAAACCAGAGAAAACCCAAGGTAAATCATTTGTCATGCACGGCCACCTTCCACAAAGTAAGGAAACATGAGATGAAAATCATTTTGGGAGAGTTCATGCAGCTTTGCAAAGCTGGGTATTTGTGCCACACTCAGCTGTGCTGGATGCTCACCTGAGGGAATAGGTATAGCCCGTGTTCTTCGGAGCACATTGCGGAGGGGTGTAGGTGTGGAGGTGAGAATAATCCATGGTCATTCCTCAATCAGACTGCAAGAGGCAAGGCAGGGGGTGGAAGGGGGGGGGACTTTAGTGCATGGCACCCGTGCACACGCGCCTCTGCTATCCGCTCCAAACACGCACGCGTGCCAACACACGCTCACACAAACACAAACAGCGTACGGTTCAGCCTGTCTCTTTGAACCAGACGGGCGGCCCTTAAACAAGCTCAGCTTCTATACTAAGGATTTTTCTTCCCCTCAGTAAAGGTGACGGTTCTTACTGGGAACTCTGATGGGTTAGGGAGTGGCGTTTAAATACCACTCTGGTAACCGTGACAGTTCTTACTCGGAACTCCGATGGGACAGGGAGTGGCATTTAAATGCCGGTCTGGCAAAACTGTCTTAGGGCAGGCTTGGAATTCCAGCCAGTCTCACCTGAGGAGTCATCAGATCCTGCTGGGCTGGGTGAGAGATATTGCACAAAGCCTGACTAAAGCAGTAAACTTATTTGGACATACCAAAAGCAGGCAGTCGCAGAGTAGGAGGAATAATGCACGCAGTCATGGTTAGTCAAATAAGTAAAGAGCAGACTTCCTCCACTGTTTATAAAACACAAATAGAAAATTACCACATTGGAAGCACTACAAAGACGTTGACTCCTGGTAGGATTTTTACACTGTGCATACCAGGGCCTCATGCTCTTTTCATCTTATTTAAAAACCTGCCCGAATCATCTTCTATGAAATGCTACAAAAGAAAAAAAAAAAAAACTATGGAACTCTCATCAGTGGGAAACGGACGTTTGGAACACCTAATCAAGCTGAGAAATGAATAAACATACAATAGGCATTAAAAATCTGTACTTCTGCCAAAATCCAATTCAAAACAGATCAGTACTCAATGGAATTATAATCTATGACAAGAAACCAAATCGAACCCAAACCCCTGCATACCCTGTACTGAATTTGGGACAATACATCAATGATATATAAATGAATGGACGTTATTCTACCTGCGCAAGTTGAAATGTAGCTGCCAACACGATACAGAAACCGCTAGACACTGCAGTAAGAAACGCCAGTCTCAAACATCTGCGCCACACTAAACCATAAGCAAAACGAATGCATACATGAAAAGCATGCACTGTGACACGCTTTAAGTCAAATTCTCTAAATCCTCCATGCAGACAGCCAAAACCAAAGCTAATACTATTAGCATGTTCATAAACAGCTTTTAAATTGGCTAACTTCACCTGACTGAGGCTTGCTAACCTTAGTATTAAGTGCACGACAGGTGTATAGCTTTGCTTAGATCTGTTAAAGAGTCCCAAGAAGGGCAAAGTAATACTTAAACGCTCGGAACAGGCTGAACAATAAATAACTGCGAAGTCAGACTTGCTCTCAGGCTCACACATGCACACAACACCACGGGACAATACAGCACTCCTCACGTACTCGTAGAACACATTCATTAAGCTTTCCCTCTTTTCTGTGCCTCCCCCGAACAAAGTGTGTTAACGGGACCGATAATTAAAACTGGGTTAGAATCGAACCATTTCGCTACATTTACCCATTTAAGAAATTATATATGCATCGCTTTAATAATCAACGGTTTACAAAGGAATTAATTTAAACAACGCCACCTAAACAAGCTATGCAAACCTTTCGTCGCTGTTCCAAACACAAGTGAAGAAGACGACAAAAACAGTCACGACAGCTGTCCGTCTCAAGTGGCAGTCGGAGAAATTCATACCTCAAAATGTTAGCATTGTATAACCACCCCGCAGGCGCGTCTCAATTCATTGTCCAAAAATCAGTGCACGAAAAAGAGCGCACGTAACAATCGACAGAAAGCACATATAACGTGATTAAAACGCCAGGCCTTGGTTCACTTCGCAATCACAACGACTTTTGAAGAAGAGAGTTCATTCCTTAATTAAACATCCGGCAGAATACGTGATGGTTTTAAGAGAAAGGTCGCATGAAGCCTATAATATCACAAGTCACTTCCACTTGCCCGTGCTGTTATATTGCGATCCCGTCTGCCTTACACTAATGTTCTTTTGAGCGTTAGCCTGTCGCACTATGTCATTACAGGCAGTAAAGATGCGCTCGCTTCTTTCAGCAACCAGGCGCGTCACTCGTGGGACTGGGCGGTGGGAGTGGGCCAGACGATCCGAACCTCTGACTGCCTCCACCCCCATGCACGGTGTGTTCCCAGAAAGCAAAGGTAAAAGTTTACAAGTTGCCCAGTGCGTAAAATTCACAGCCACAACTGTAGAATTCCAAAATGGCTTCCCAGACGTAACAAAGCCCGAAGGATCGCTACAGACTTGTTCCTCCCACTCCTAGCCGTTGTCTGTCACGGAGCACTTTGAATCTATTGGAGGAAAACAAAAAACGCTCTATACCAGTGACTGCGATATTAACTTCTCACGAGTACGAATGATCCAGACACCATGCATACATTTCAACGTCTGTAGCGAGAGGTCAGAAAATTGGAGAAATGCCAAATACAGGGGCTGTAGTATTTTACTCGTCCAATGGAAACGGTGGCATTGAACGATCAAAGAAACCTTGGGATTGTCAACAGAGATGCGCGTTAATTTTTAACTTGAATCTCTCATTGAAACTTCACACATTAAAATCACTGTCAAATTTCTTCAAATAAAGGGACAGCAGAGACAGAAACTAACAATTCCCCAAGACACATTCTGAAAGCTTTGAAACTGGCATGAAAGCATATAGCTAAGTTCGATACTGAGACCGCGCTATAAGTGATGTTGGGGATTTGGGTACGACCACGCTCTTGTACCATACAAAATGAACACAGACTGTATAAAATAATGAATATTGCCATTACTGTCCTACTTAACACAAAACAATTCAAAACTAATCAAGAAACAAAAAGTATTATTATACAATGAGGACTACTGTATAAATAAAAGGACACGTTAAATGCTGTGCTGTCTGGTATAAGCTGAATAGTGTTAAGAGCCAACGCTTAAAAATCACAAAGACACATTATATGTAACACCTGCCGCTTGTATTACTTGCTGCTTATTTCACCCGTAGTATCGCGATGTGTTGTGAATACTGTGATCTCATGACATATGGTGTAGTATATGGTAGTGCATGTACTTGACTTTCTTTAGCTTTCTAGGCTGGTGACCACGAGCACAATTGTGGCAGTGCTCGAATGGTGTTGTGCTCACTCTCACTAATCTAGGAGTGTTGTCTGACACTGTTGCTCATTTAACTTGAATTGATACACTTTTCTCTTGTGCTGGAAGTCGCCCTGGATAACCTTTTGAATGAACGCAATGTAACAGTATATGCACATCCTTACTGCAACTCTTATAAGAGCCGCAGGGTCCACAAGACATTTGACTGTTCTACTTTATTTAACAAAAAGGAGCAGGACCTTAAACATTAGCTGTACACTGGTATTATGTGTAGTCCACGCAAATGTATTTAAATATGAACTTTACTAATGACACAACAACGTCAACGGGAGAATGTCATTAAAGCGCGATTGCTCTTCAGGAGAATACGCATTCAGACATTCAGCAATGACGTTTATAAACCTTCCTGACAGAATGCCAGGCTACAGCGACTCTCCTGCTCTCTTGTGGGAACACCTAAACTATTTCCTCTCGGGAGTTTCCTTGAAATGTAAATACATCCCATCGGTTCCTCGCACCATGTAAAAAACAAGACAAGACACACGAGCATGCTTCCAGCAATCTGAAGCATTCCCGGT
Organism: Megalops cyprinoides; assembly: GCF_013368585.1. Lineage (NCBI taxonomy): Eukaryota > Metazoa > Chordata > Actinopteri > Elopiformes > Megalopidae > Megalops > Megalops cyprinoides. The sequence goes on along the minus strand of NC_050583.1, from coordinate 10,729,131 downwards.
CAGTATCACCAGATAAACACACCTGCACAACGAGCAAACGAACGAGCAAGCAGGGTCATGGGTCACCCAACCTGGATTAGCCTACAGCTGCGATGAGTCGCTGTCCCACATGACGGTTTTTGTGACATGGTACACTACTCAATATTTGCTTTAAACCGCAATAACTAAAGGCAAAACTTGAACTTCTATTCGCGTTTGTACCGTATAAAGTAACCAAAAAGTGATTTCTTGTGCCAGTTCAGATCTCTGAGTGGTTTGTAAATTCCCCGTTATAAGAACGTCAGCCAAATAACAAGAGCAATGATCACGATTGAATGGGCGGAATATGTCTTGCGGACTTAAAAGGATGAAAGGCCAGTTGGTGAGTGTGCGAGCCTAACCACCGTGTGGCGTCCAGCAAATAGTGGCACTCTTAAAGAGTCTTAAATACAAGAATACTAGACAAGACCAGCAAATTGTCTAACTCCGTTCTTTCTGAACATCGCAGAAGTCAGGGCCACTTAATTTGTCGGACATGGCATGCTCCAATGCCATATGTTTCCGACTTAGCTGATGTCCTAGCTAGTTATTATCCATCAACCATGCGTAGATGGAATGCTGTCAGTTTCTTTAGTTACAAGAAAGATCAGTTTAGGTCGACTACTTCGGAGTACATTTATGTAGCCAGCAAACAACCATGTCAACTTTACAGAATGTCCCCCAAAATCGTGTGATTTTCTCACGAAACGGCAGGCTACCCAGTTTGCTAGTTCCACTTCGTCAGTCCCCATGCCGGACTGTCAGTATAACTGATGAAATAAACCCAATTTCGGTCTGCACCAATCATAGCACATCTGAATGTCGAATGACTACTTCTTGAACCAACAACTGTTTTAACTGGGCGGGCTCCCGCGAAATGTGAAATAACTAAGTTAACGTTAGCTAGCGCTAGCTAATAAATGACTGCAGGCAACGTTAGCTAGCGTTAACCGGTTTAATATACCAGCTAAATTACAAATACTCCAAATCAACTGACCGTAGATAATACATGGGTGAGATTATGTGACAATGAATAAATAAGCACATACAACAGCTAGGGAATGTAACTGGCTATTTATTGAATGTTGGCTAACAATAACTTAGTATTGGATAAATAGCGTTAGAATAACTAGTCGGACTAGTATCGTTTGCAGCTGCCTCTCAGAATATTGAAGACACCTCTCGTCTAAGCCGGGGAGGTAGCTGGTTAGCCATTTATATACGCTAACTAGCTGCACAGTTTTGACATGTAAACTGAAATAAACACTTGCTGCTACTTAGGCACGATTTTTTTTCCAATTATTTACCGTGTCTTTTCTTCCCACAGACGACGAGCTGTGCAGCAGGTCCGTGTAGCCGGCGAAGTTATTGCAGAGAAAACAAATTAGCTGTTATCAAGCAAGCTTAGTACGCTCCAAAATCAACATATAACGTCTTATTTTCGTTGTAAGATGAGACATTAAGGCTCACTCCTGATGCAAAGCTCACATAGCGAGCTCAGCAAACCGTACGTTTAAAATTGGCGAAACTGGTCCGAAGTGCGGTTAACCAGCCCAAAGCCAAACGGTCTCCTTTGCTCTTTGGTCAGTGGTAAATGACGTAAGTGTACCGGAAATCACGTGACACGGCCCTGACAGTACAGTCGTTGATCTTGCAGAGAGCGAAATGTGATTTTTTTTTTTCTAAATGCCTACTGATGCAGGTCATATTGCCAGTGGCAAGACCATTTTAAAAGCAAGGTCAGATGACAAAGAAACCGTATGTGAATTCTAAAAATTGGCCATCTAAATACGTTCAAAATGCGTAGTTTACTGAAATATAAGTGACATAAATCTTACCGAGTAAGTGTGTTACGATTTCGACAAACTATGAGTACGTCCATGGTACATCAGACGATGAAATATTCATACCGAAGTCAACCTAAAAGCAGATTTCCTTCAAACATATATAACTCTTAACACTAAATCATTATGGTTTTTGTGAATAATCTTTATGAGTTCTTGTTAATATCATGTCAATTCAGAGATCGACAAGAATGTGTTTACCACTTGGAATTTTAGATTCAAACTCAGTTCTTGGCATGTAAGATGACTTTTGTTTTACCGATTTTCCCTTTGTCCACGTACTGCACTTGTTAAAATCACGATCAAATGCAGGAGACCTTAAGTGGGAAAATTCGGTAATTCCTTTTACAAGGACTCCATCTAGTGGTAGTTTGAAGCAATTGTAATTAAAGAAGCATGGGGTGGTGGAAAGTGCATTGCCCTTTTGAGTTCCACATTGGCTATGAAACTATTTTTGGGCCTGTTCAGAAGAACTAGTTCATTTTGTATTACTGCGTTGTATACTGTAAGAATAAAGTCGCTAATCAGTAATAATAAAAAAAATCATGTATGCTTGGCTGAAATAAATATGCACGTATGCGCACTGACCACCGACCAATTATAAAAGTTCTGGATGTTTGCAAAGGAGACTTTATTTAAACACTACTAACTGTTCATCTTAAGGGTCGTAAATGAACATTTCATTCTTGGAATTTCCTGATATATGTTAGTAATATTAGAAATAATAACAGTAGTAGTAGTAGCAGCAGCAGCAGCAGCTGTGGTAGTAGTGGTAACGTGGTACTGTCTGAAATCTTTCTGAATGCAAATGAAACGACGATAGCACAAGTTTTAGTAATTAAATCGCTTCTTTTTTTGGAGTAGTATGATTTCTTAATATCAGACGCTTCCTGTATTTCCTCCTGCTTAGCTCAGACATTTTGCATTTGTGCGTTGGAAGTCGCTCTGGATAAGAGCGTCTGCTGTCAAAATATGAATATAAAGGTAAATTTCTGGTCATGTGGAATCAATTGTCTGCTGGGTTACCTTTATCAGGAATGAACATTGCTCAGAACTCATCCAGGTGGATGATGATGGCGATCTCCCGTATTATATTAGGAGGTTCTCTCAAACTCAGACTCGCACACCGAGGCTAAAATTCACTGGACAAGTGAGTCCAGTTTTCGTATCTCACTGTGATCATAAATATTGGCAGTTGACATGTGCGCTCGCGGCGAGGGGGCGGGGCCAGCATGGTTGCTAGGAGGCGCCATTGCCGCCGAAAATGATGAAAAAGTGCCACACGAGGCGGGAGGCAATTACAACATTATACAGATGAGTAATCATCAACTGTGAGGATCCCTTTTAAAAACCCACCAGCAATCTCTGTTCTGCCTCTACCCTTGTTTCAAGTCACATCTCTCAAAGAAGTACAGCAGGACGCATAGGTCTAAACGTGACAGCGGGTGCCATAAAGCTGAGGTAAGGCGGCTGCGTTCATGATAGCGAACTAAGCGACTGCAGTTAGTGTGTCATCAGACCTGAAGAAAACGACAGACTCACTTATACATCAGTTTGAGAATGATCTGTGATGTTTAGCTTTACCGTTGATCTTCGCTATCTAGCTAGCAAACCGATTGTCACCAAGATAACAAACATTAGCTGCCGTTATGTAGTTAATGAGCTAGTCAGCCAGCTATGCGTTAAGGTGTATTCACTCAGGGTTGTGTATGTGTCTTTTTTCTGAATGGACTTCAATCATTAAGGCGAGTAATAGCCATTACTACCTAGGTGGCAATATACGGTAACTACTTAACATCTAAGCTTATAAAATTCGGCAGCTAGCTAGCTAGCTAACCTAGCCGAGGGTCTGCCAGTGTATGAAGTATATTGAAGTTTTAAGCGCATTAAGGAAGAATGCTTATGTTGGCGGTATAAAGAAGTTCACGAAATGTCAAGTAAGTTGGCTTATTAGCGAGTCTAGCTAACTACCATGGTAACAGCAAACGAACACACGCACTGATTGCTCGCAGTCTTATATGAGAAATCTAAGGTTAGTTAGATTACAACTGGCTAGCTAAAGTAGCTAGTTAGATTTTCTCTGACGTTATTTAATGTAACTTGCTGAGGTGACCTAACCTCAGTTTTATTAACGTTCGTTAAGATAATGTGAGGTAAAAATTAAGATTGCTGATTAACTTATAGTATACCGTTGTTATTTTAAGGCTAGTTGCGTAATGTAAGACACTTTATTTCAATGAAACGTCTTTAGCCATAACATTAACAGTTGGTAAAACTTCACCGAGCTAGCATGTGACCAAAGGCTGATACACGACGATTTAAGTAGTTGGATAATTAAGTTACAGATAGATTTCCTGTATAGTTGGTTACATTAAATTTACATTTATAGTTACACGGCTTTTTGATGTTTTGTAGTTATCTAGTCTTTGATTGCTGACAAGCGACAGTTGTTTTTGCTTTATATAGCGGTGTCTTGGGCAGGAAGCGCGGCATCTTTTGTTAACACTGATAAAACAAGTCAGCTAATTAGCTAGCTATATTTGAATAACAAACACGAGAAATAGATTAAACGTGACTTTTTGATTTTAATAAACAGTAAGGGTCTCGTTGAAAGCTTGAAACAGTATGTGTTGTGCGTGTTCGAGAATAACTGACGTTAGACAAGTTTCTGGTCAGCGGCCAGCACTTCAATCGTACAGGTGCTATGGCCACATGAGTAAAGACAGATGGCTACCGTGCCTTCTACACTTATTCACACCCCTGAATAAACAATAACAACATGATATGACAGGTAAAACATATATGTACAGGATTATTTTCCCTGCTAAATTAAAAAATGTTATACTGTAATTTTGATATCATTGCGCAGGACGAAGTTATTCCATTTATTCCAGAATAATACATTTTATTCCAGAAATCTCGAGGGTCACTTTTTTCCACACCCCTGTATTTCCTAGATCCTCCTCTATCATGGAATACACTTACAAGATTTTTCATGTTTTATGTGGTTTTATGAGGTTGTGGCACTTCTGAAGGGGATTTTTACCACTCCCACTGGCATAAGTGCTCTAGGTTATTCAGAGTTTCTGGTTTCAATTTGTGATATACTTTCTTAGATTTGAACCACATGTACTACATTGAAGTAATGTCTGGAAAAGGATGGCCAGTTGCAAACATTGACTTTGTTCTTAGATACCAATTTTGTTGTAGATTTTGAGGAAATCCTCACATGTCCATTTTCATCTAAGCTTGAGCTTCTTGGCAGAAGGAACCATGGTTTTAGCCCAGATATCTTGGTATGTTTTGGAGTTCTATCTGAACAAGGGCTCCAGGACCCCTGTGTGTTACTTCCTTGTATGTACTAGGAAGACAAGAAGTGTTGGGGCACCTATATATACTTTCAGAAGCCTCTGTTGAACGTCCAAAATGCAGAGTGTTTGTGTGACATTACGTAAAGCATTACTGAAAGGTGTGAATAAATGTGACACTCCTGTTCTCGGGAATGAAATTTGTTATTTATGAACATTAAGTGCAGTGCTATCAGAATTACTGTATAACATTCTAAAAGCATTTTTAAGAATGAAGAAATCATCCAATATGTTGATGGTATGTATTTTATATTATATATATATTTTTTCTTTTCTAGCATTTCATGTCCCTGTTCAGGTATGGGTATGAATTAATATGGAGGGCACTATCTGTGTGCTTACATCCTACCCCTGCAGTATAGTGAAAACTGTACATCCCTGAGGGCTGTCATGTTTGCATGTAGTGCTGTTGATGTCAGAGTTGTACTGCAGCGGGGGAGTGACAAACAGCTGCTGAGACCACCTCCCTCAGGGGACAACAAGTGTGGTCATGCTGGGTGTGGTCTCAGTTGGGTGTACGAGCCAGGATCCCTGCTGGAAGACCAGCTAACACTGTAGCTTGAGCCGTGAACTTGCCACACACGTTATTATTGCCAACAACACATTATTATTATTGTTATTTTAGGAAGTGCTTTTCTCATACAAAAAAGCAGCACCTACATAGAGATCAGCCAAACTGAGCTACAGTCATCTCATAGAAAGAGAAGGGGGCAAACACGAGCAAAATGCTAATTGGAGCAAAATAAAAAAAAACAAGTAAAAATTCAAAAAAATATATAATAAAAATAACATAGTTTAGGGATTAAATAAAGAAATAAATAAAAAGGAGTTTGGCTGATTAAAAGCTGAGTTAAAGGAGATTAAGAGGCAAATGAGGTGATCAAAACAGCCTTTAGGGTTGTGTATTAAAATCAATGAGATGGATGTAACAAAACAAAATGAGCAAAAGCTAGTCATCTTCTCTCTGCCCACCCATTCGCTCAGAGCTTCGTAATCAAGGAGGCTGATAAAAAACATTCACACTCACATGTTTCTCAGGACTGGTTTTGGTTGAGTCATTTTCTAACTTCTCCTGTTCTGTGCCTGTGGGAAATGCCCTCAGACTCATCCTCACCAGAATAGAGCCACAAGCCACGCTGGTTACTCAGTTTGCTGTGTCTTTGTGGGTTTGGTTACACAGTGTGCCGGGGGCAGACCGCACATGGAGAGCTATGAGGAATTTTGCTCGAAAAGTCTGGCCCGGCTCCAGGCAGAAGGGAGGATGCAGAGGTGCGGCGAGTCCTCCAGCCAGCGTGAGGCGCTGTCCATCATTAGGTTTCACGGAAGGGCTGTGCTTTCTCCTTTGGTAAGGACCGTGGTTGGAAAGATTTGCAGGAAAGGTTGCAAGCAAGTACATGCAAACCCAAAAGTATTATATGTGTTTCTGTGTGCTTGTCTCACTTTCTGTTCTTTTTTACTTGTATAGAAAACACATTCATTCTACATAAGTATCCTTTGTATTGTTAGAAACCGCAGGAAGAGACAAACCCTCAGTGCTGTAGAGCAGCGTTTCCCAAAGCTCTCCTGGAGGACCCCTTGTCCTGCATGTTTTAGATCTCTCCCTGCTCCAACACAGGTGATTTAAATGATCAGTTTGTTTTTAATGATCAACATAACAAGTTGATCATTTGAATCCGCTGTGTTGGAGCAGGGAGAGATCTAAAACATGCAAGACAAGGGGTACTACAAGGGGTACAAGGCCGCTACTTTGATGGATGGCACGCCTACCATCTTAGTTGTAGTGGTGTCAAACACACGGTGTCAGTGACAAACAAGGGCTATTCATCTTGATGTACCTCACTGTACAGTGTGTACGATAGTAGAGTATTATGCAATTCCTTAATTGCCCATCGTGAAGTTTGTAAGAATCCTGTTTTGTGTGTGTGCGTGTCCCTCCTGTGGTTTTGTTTTGTAACTCCGCAGTTGCATGGTAACCGAAGGCAATGCGCAGCAGGGTAGTTATTGTTGGTATGGCAGCTTGTAGTAAGTAGTAGAAGCATGCTAAACCTCACAGATGAGCTCATACACACAAACACGGGGCTCCTTCAGTACGTTCATACGCTAAGGTGTATGGCTAGCAGATCTGAGGGCTGCAGCACTAAGAAAAATCTGAGGAGTGCACATTGTGGTTAAAACCAAGGAGAACCAGCAAAGATTCACAAGAGGTAACTGCCTGTGCATAGTATACATTTTGCATTAGCAAAATATACAAACAAACCTGTTTCTGATTTGGACGAGTCAGCTCATAAGAAAACATAAGAAAATGTAAACGTAATTATATGGCTATGATTTGTACATCTGTGTAACTACATGTTTAGAACCAGCCATTTTTTTCCCAGAATGAAGATACTAACATTGATTTACAACCTGTTATTTTGTGGGTTCAGAGATTTCATATTACAAAGTACATTTTACACTTTATGAGTATATGTTTCTCAGTTAGAGATATCTTGTGCTGGTTTAATTATTTTATTTGAGTCTGAAATGTGTGCATTGTGTGTGTATCTCCTTTCTGTTGAACAATATGGCTACAATAGATTGACTATTGCCAGCTGTGATATTAATTATTATATTCTAGACAAGTGTTGGGTAAAAGATGGCTTTAAAATATATAGCTGTTAGAGGTTACAGTATTTATGTTCGGTAAAGAATTGTTGTAAAGATGCAAAAGAAAATTTACTGGACCTCAGGTTGATCAACACAAAGTAAGGTGCTTTTGGAAACTCCAACCTTCATCAGTCACATTATGAAAAAAAGTATGTTTGTCCACTCAGCAGTGGTGTTTGTATGGTTATGAGACAGGTAAGTTGTATCTGCAATGCTTCATGGGAAAATAAAGAAGAGGATTAGTGTTAGCATTAATTGTGTCTCGTGAAACAGAATTTACCTGGGCTTATGAGCAAGGAATGAGTGTTTTTGGAAAGAGGGGGGCATAAGGGAGAGTGTGTTTATTGCAGTGTGTGTTTATGATGTCAGTGAGGTCCAATCACTGATTGCGTTTGGAGAGGGTTATTTTCAACCCCATCCTGAACGTGTCTGGCCAGGGATTTAGTGTCCAGAGAGAGGGGCCCCGGGGCCCAGTCTGGAAAGTTCCAGTTTGTACACAGGTGGAGGGTGGTCACTGGGAAAGAAGGTTAGCCTGGCTTGTTAACCCAAGCGTGAGTTTGCATTCAGACCTGTTAATCACAGGGTCTCAGATTACCAAGGGGGATTTTCCATCATAAACAAAAATAAAAAACCAAGCCATAAGCCATGCAGTAATGTTAAAAAAAAACAAAGATCTCCCAGACGATGCCCTAGAATTCAACAACTGAACCAAAACATATTTTTCTCACGGAGTAACATGAATAGGAAGGTCCTTCTGACACTCAAAACCCTACAGTTTCTCACTAGATCTCTGCCAAGAGTTCCTCAAATATTCCTTCCCACAACCCGTACACTCCTACCCCCCTCCCTGCTCTGTGTGTCAGGTTAATTGGGCGAAAGTAATTTTCACACTGCAAAACTGTTTTTAGTAGAATTGTAGCTGACCTGCAGCCTGAAGCATAAAGCAATACGGTTCAAAGCGAATGGAAATGGCACTGAGTCTATTTGTGTGTGTGTGTGTGTGTGTGTCCGTGCGTGTGTGTGTCCGTGCGTGTGTGTGTCCGTGCGTGTGTGTGTCCGTGCGTGTGTGTGTCCGTGCGTGTGTGTGTGTGTCCGTGCGTGTGTGTGTCCGTGTGTGTGTGTCCGTGTGTGTGCGTGTGTCTGTGTGTGTGTGTCTATGCGTGTGTGTGTCCGTGTGTGTGTGTGTCCGTGTGTGTGTGTGTCCGTGCGTGCGTGTGTGTCCGTGCGTGTGTGTGTCCGTGTGTGTGTGTGTCCGTGCGTGTGTGTGTCCGTGCGTGTGTGTGTCCGTGCGTGTGTGTGTCCGTGCGTGTGTGTGTCCATGTGCGTGCGCACATTTGCGTTGTCAGCTGAGCGTGGATCAGCGCAGGGAGATGACGCAGTACAGGCAGAGAGCTGTGCAGCTGGAGGCAGACAGGCAGAGTCTGCGGGGGCAGAGCAGACTGCTGGCCCGGGTTCAGGACATCATAGACAGCATGCAGGTGAGTCCTCCACACACCTTTTCCGCTGCCATCGAGTCACAGGTAACAGGGCTTTGTTTGTGCTTTGCCTGCTCGACCTTCCCCGTGCCCACAAATGCTCATTCAGTGCATCTATACTCTACACTACCTTTATATTTCTTGAGTATGGAAGTGAGTCACCCAACTGTTTATGTGGATATGAATGCACCGCCCCAGTTTTAAATTGTGCTGAAGAGGACCCGTCTATAAATCTGGATTTCAGGGATTTACAATACCACTCAGGTTGTCAAAAGGAGGGCTTTCTTAATTAAGTTCTTTTTAAAAAGCAAACCTGAGTGCTCCGTGGCTGTAAGAATAACATCCAGCCATGCTGAGTAGCTGTCAGTATTTTATTGATGGTTGCAGCATGTCTGGAGAAAACCATGCTGGAATCAGAAACTACAGGTGAAAACCCTTTTCTGAGTCTGTAGTGCAGTTACTTGGCTACCCTCTGTACTGGCTTTGCAAAACGCGTTGAAGTCTCGGGTGAAAAGTGGATTTAAAATTACCCAACCACTTCTGGGCCACTTGTTATGGCAGGCGCAGGAGTAGGAGGAAGGAGGTAAGGGCAGCTTTTCTGCGTAACACATCAGCAAAAGTTAATGTCACGCTGGAGTCCTCTTGTAACCATGGGGACGCATGGTGTCAGATTATAAGCTTCAACAGACAGACATACACACGCGTTCACTGTTTTTACTCCAGCTTGTGTGTGAACGCCCGCCCCTGTCCGTTTTGTCACAGTGGCCTACTTGCTTTCTGTGTCATCATAAAGGCCTCAGCTCTCTAATTCTCCCTCTGTGCCTGGTGAAGTTTGAAGGTTTTAGTGTAGCTTCATCTGAGCCCACCTTCCAGGTGGGATAGTGTAGACCTTGCTCACTTCGCATGTGCTTGGAGACAGCAAGCCATTACGCGTCAGTGTTGTGAGCCTCCTCTCCTTTTTCTGTGGGCCCCGTTGCTGCTGACAACAGCGCTACCTGTGTACGCACGCTCTCACTTCTCCCACTTGCTTTACGTTACGAATTTAAAGACTTTTAAAGGTTTTTTAAAGATGCATTTGCTCAAGTGTCCGCACAACTTGTATTGTGTGGGTAATTTCATGAGTTTTGAGTCGAGTACCTTGAACTGAACTGAGCGGCAATAGTACCCTTACAGTGTAAAATCTCTGATTACGCAGTGTTAAATTTTCAAACCAATCCAATTCAGTGTTTTTATTAACTAATGTAGTAGTCAGTAGACGTTTTGTAAAGGAAACTTGTTTGACGTATGTCTGTCTCTTTGTTCTGCAGGTACGCAAGCGGGCGATAGACTCGGAGGACACAGCCCCGACCTCCTGCTTCCCCAAAAAACCTGAGCAAAAGAACGGCCTTGCCCTGCTGCCCAACATGTCCAGCCCTCCCCGGGGGGGCGGGGCGGCGGGAGGCGCTAACGGGGGCCTGCCCCCGGAGTGGGGGAGCCCCCCGTTCCCGAACGGGACGGGAGAGGGGGCGGAGGCGCGCGGGGAGGGCGACGAGGGCGGCGGCCGGCTGAGCCTGCAGGTGGTGCTGAAGAGGTCCCGGGAGTGTCTGGAGAGGGAGCAGAGCCGCCGGGGCTCATGGGGGAGCTGCAGGAGCGCGCCCGCCACGCCGGGCGATAGCCTCTCCGACAAGGAGAACGAGGACGGCCGCAGTCCTGCCCCCCGCCCGCCCGGGCCCGCCGACTCCACGGACTCGCTCTACGGCTGCACCCCGCGCAGCCTGACCGGGTCCTACGCTCAGCTGCCCAGCCCCGAGCCCAGCCTGAGCCCCCGCCCCCACCGCCGCAGGCCCCGCCCTGTCTCCGCCGGCAACATCCTCATCTCCTGCCCCGTGAGCGCCGCGGAGCTCAGCCCGGGGGGGTCGGGGAGGGGCCGGGAGGGGGGCGCACGAGCGGACGGAGGGGCGCTGGTGGACGACGTGTCCCCAGAAAAGAGGTCCCCTGATGGCCATTCTCCTGCGGGCTCTCTGCCCTCTACAGGCAGCGACAGAAATAGCAGCCATTCAGTCCCCAGCCCGGTCGGTGACCCGGCCACCCCAGTGAGTACTTCTGTCCGGAGCGCAGCCGAACACGACAGCTTTTCCCCCAGCCTCCTCAGGCGGTCCCACACCCTAGACAGTCCCCCGCCCCCCTCCCAGTCAGGACCCCCTCTGGGTCAGAGCATGGAGAAGGCCCTGCACCTCCCGGGCGGCATGCCCCCGCAGTCAGCCAGCCGCCGCTCACCGCCCGCGGCCCTCAACCAGTCCTACGACGTGGAGAGCCCCTCGCCGACGCTGCAGCGGCCCCACGTCACCTCCGGCCCCAGCCCCGGCCACGCCAAACACGGCTCCCCCGAGGGGCAGCTCACGCCCCTGTCAGCACCCTCGAGGGAGCAGCACAGGCCCACGGGTGAGTAGCGTGTGCATGGAAACAGCTGGCAGCTCATCCGTCTGTGCGCACCTCTCGATCTGTCTGTCCCTACTGGTAGCGGTGTATGTACAGAGACATAATTATAGACAGCCTTTATGCATCTGACTCTGCTTGCATCCAGTGTTTCTCAGTTTGTGGGTGTCTATGTCTCTGTGTTACAACAAGTGCAAATTTGTTAGCACAGTTTGTAGAGTGTAGTTGTATGTTGTATGCATTATTGTGTGTGTGCGTGTGTGTATGTGTTACAGAGGAGGAGGTGCAGTGGCAGGTCCAGGCCCTGGAGGAGGTGCGGCGGCGGATGGCGGAGGAGCACGCTCAGCAGCTGTCCCTCCTCATCGCCGAGCAGGAGAGGGAACACCAGCGCCTCCGACAGGTCAGCCCATGCAACAGCACCGTGCACACATGAAACACAGGCAGCACAAAGGCATGGAAAGGACGAACTGTAGCTTGAACACGCTCCTGTCTGTCTGAGTACACAGCCTGACTCTGTCTCTGTTCCCCTGTGATGGTGCAGGCACTGCAGGAGAAAGAGTGGAGGCTGAGAGAGCAGGAAGGTGACCAGGCCCCTGACTGGAGGGCCCAGAGTGTCAGCTGCCCCTCCCTGAGCCCCACAGAAAGTTCTGGACAGAACGTGCACAGTACTGGTACCGCACATATTGCAGTTAATTCCATTCCAGCACTGAAACACATTTTATACTGCAAACAATGCTGAATACAATTAAGCACACAAATAGCTTCTTCAGTTCCATGTACTAAAACACTCTGCAGTGCTTTCCCACCACATGGCAGATGTGTCAGCTGTGTCACATGGAGCAGTGATGTCACACATGATGTCATTAGCCCGGGAGCTGACAGGTTTCTTCACACGGCTCCAGAATCCCATTCTGCAGTTACATATGCATGACATTACATTATGTTGAATTACATTGCATTACATTCATTTAGCAGACGCTCTTATCCAGAGCGACTTCCGTCACAAGAGAACATGAGCTTATCCAAGTTACATGAGCAACAGTGTCAGACCAGGCTAAGAACACTCCCAGACCATTGAGAGTGAACGCAACACCATTCAAAACCACCACAAGTTGTGCTAATCTGAAACTATACAGCCTAAAAAAGTAAGGGAAGTCAGATACACCCACTACCATATATGTCAGATCACAATATTCAGAACATATCACGATACTACAAGTAATCACTCAAAGTGACACTCTGCTTTCCTTGAATGCAGCTAAATTTGCACTCGCTCTGGCCTGGTCTGCAGTAGTAGATTCATTTGCATGCATTCTAACGAGCAGAATAGCTGGGACAGATATATTAAAAAGAACTTACAAACAGCTAGGCATAAACACATTTTCATGCCCCAGAAATGTCCCAGCCTTAGTCACTACGTTAAGCATGGCCTGTGCTCACACAAGCACCACACAAGAGCTGACAGACACCACAGACCGGGACTATTGGGACTACTTCTCAGCAGACTCAGAGATCAGATCTGGAGGAAGTGTGACGGAGTGCTGTCACCACGGTTGAGTATGCGCTCTGACTGCCATACTAACGAGCCAGGCTCTTTGGCAGCGCGGTCAAAGACGCATGTTTGGTACTCCGTAGACCCGGGTTCGAGGCCGGGTGGAGTGACTGCTCTCGCCCTTTGCTACAGGAAGTAAGGTGTTATTTCTCCCTCCCACCCTCCTCTAGGTTTCCCCTCTGTGGTCGGCCCGAGTGCACCCTCACCCGCTGTCCAGCCCACCCTCTCCCTGTGGGGACCTTCCTGGGGGACGGGCAAGCCCCCGGGGAGAGCGAACCAGGTGAGCGTGAGCTCGTGTACCTGGTTACCCTGTCTGTACGCATGGGATTGTGTGTAACCAGATGTCTCCTGCGTCTGCCCTGCTCCTCTAAGGTGGTGACCCCAGAGCTGCAGGGGGCGCTGTGTCGCCTTGGTGCTCTGGCGCGCGGATTTCTCACCCGCAGGCTGCTGAAGACGGAGAAGCTCAAACACCTGCGGCAGACCATACTGGTGGGGGGTTACACGTGCCCTCACACACACACACATACACACACACACACACCCATACACACGTCCACACACATACACACATCTATACACAAGCCCCCAAACACACACACAAATGAATGGTCGCATGCATATGTCCACACGCAACCACAGACAAACACACACACACATCTTGGAACATGGAATACTTATCCTTAGACTATGCCCATTCCATTTGAACCTCACTGTTGTATGTCCTGTGTGTGTGTGTGTGTGTGTGTGTGTGTGTGTGTGTGTGTGTGTGTGTGTGTGTGTGATCAGGACACACAGGAGTTCATCCGCTCGTTCCAGACTGAAGCCCCTCAGAAGAGGGGATCCCTCTCAGCACAAGACAACGCCCTGCAGGACAGAGTCAGAGCTCAGGTAACTAGGCAACGCTCTTGCTCACACTACACCCTCCCACCTACACTGTCACACTACACATTTCCCTCACACATAGCCCTACACAGCGTATCTCCCTGCAGGAGAGAGGGCCAGAACTACAGGTTGTCTTGTTCAGTGTGTGTATGTGTCTGTCTGTCTCTCAGCTGTAGGCTTCCCTGTTTAATGTGTGTGTGTCTGTCTGTCTCTCAGCTATAGGCTTCCCTGTTTAATGTGTGTCTCTGACTGTCTCTCAGCTATAGGCTTCCCTGTTTAATGTGTGTCTCTGTCTCTCAGCTGTAGGCTTCCCTGTTTAATGTGTATGTGTCTGTCTGTCTCTCAGCTGTAGGCTTCCCTGTTCAGGGTGTGTGTGTCTCTGACTGTCTCTCAGCTGTAGGCTTCCCTGTTTAATGTGTGTGTGTCTGTCTGTCTCTCAGCTGCGAGCTGCCCTGTTCGACGTGCACGACATCTTCTTCGTGATGCCGACGGAAGAGAGGCTGGCCCTGCTGCAGCAGGACAGAGAGCTGCGGGCGGAGAGGAAGCTCAGAGAGATGGTAAAGCACTTGCCCTGTTAATTCACTCTCTCAGCGTGCACCTGCCAAATTTAAAGACACTTCATCTGAGGCTGTGGTCTCTGTGTCTGTGCTGGGGGGGGGCAGGAGAAAGCCAAGAGCCCCCGGGAGAGGGCCATACTCTCAGCCGCCACCCAGAGGTCACTGGAGAGTAAGAGGCAAAGGTGAGTTTTTGCAGTTTCACTGTGTCATCTTTTAATTTCATGAGCAACATGTGTAATGCAGGTAACTGACCGTGTTGCTGCCTTTTTTATATTTACCTCTTCAGATTCGGGAGCGCCTTAGGACAGGGCAAGAGGATACAGCCGAGGACACAGGGAACGAGTCCCTCCATGAACAGGTGCACCCTTACGCACACACGCACACACACACACACACGCACACACAGGAAGTCTACTGAACCACAGGAGAAAATACAGAGGGGTGCAATTGCAATCCACAGGGATGCACAAAAGTTATAAATACTATGTAGACATCAGGATAAAAGGAGACAGCTGGGGGTGCACTGAGGTCCATCTGGGGGTGCAGTGCACCCCTAAGCACCCCCATAGCGCTGGGCCTGCTCTGGAGTGCTTGATGAACTGAATACCGAACCAGATGTCAGCTGGCCTCTTCCTGCTTTTCTCTCCCACAGGGTGCTACAGCCCAAGCAGGGCCAGAACTCGTCTGTCCCGGGGCAGATGCTGAGGAAAGGGTGAGCTCTCCGTCTACGAAATGAAAAGCGCTCGCCTCTCTGATTGGCTGGCCGGTTTGCAACGTAAAACCCTGTCGCTCTTTTCCCGCCTTAGGGATCCACACAGGAAGACCGTGGAAGACCGCGTGAAGCACTCGGATTGCCTGAAGAAGCAACTGTCACTGGGGTAACATCGGGACCACGCCTCCCCCTGCCCCATGCCGTCTCGCTCCAGCCACACCCACCCTCGACGGCACTCTGACCCCCTGCCCCAGCTCTCTCTCACGCCAAGATCATATGCTGACAATCGCCTTGCCAACGCTTTACCGTTCACTCGACCTCCCATACCAAGGTCAGGCACAAACGCCAAAACCTCCAAACATCCAGTGCCAATACTGACCCCCCCACTGGCTACCAAGTCGATCCCCACACTACTCACCAGGGGGAGCGAGATGAGCCTGACCCCCACCAGGACACCCCAGCCAGGATGTGCCCCCCTGACAGCCAGGAGGCCAGTGGTGGAGTATCAAATTCCCACTATTACAGAAAGATAATTTACACTTTCACTTAGTGAGTTCCACTCTCTCCCTAACCCCAAGGCTCAGGTATTGCTACATATGCATACAGTATACATGTTTAGCCAAGATAGGAGGCGGCCTCTTCAGTTTTCATGTTATGACAAATTCAAGAGAGACCCTAGCTGAATGTTCAGAGCTTCAGGAAAGGAAAACGCAGGCTATTACTGAGGACAGGCCTGCTTTGATGCCTGCTGATTGGCTCGTGTCAGCCCCCGGGGGGTGGAGCCGTGTTGGCGTGCCTGCGTGTGCACCACGCAGAGACAGTCCTGTCACCTCAGGCACTCTGACACCCATAACCAAATCGGATGGGCTATGCCTGCCGAGCTGCCGCAGTCCAAGCATCTTGCTGGCACATGTGGTCTTGTACTAAAACTTTTGTGGCCACTTTTTCCGCTCTTTTCTCCCACTCCCCTGCGAGCACCCTTTACCAGTTGGGGCCCCCGTTCCACACACACACACACACACACACGCTTAACTTAAACCCATCATTTCTGTGTCATCCTACTGTAGCAATGTAATGTTGTTCCTGCAGCAATAGAGATGCTGTGAGAATGTCACATTCTATTGTCAGGTCTGTTTTTGTTTTGACCAGACCATCCTGTTCTTCATTAAGGGCTTTCTTTCCTCATAGGCATGTTGTTGCCATACAGTAATGGCCTTTCTTTGTGCAGGGGTTAAAAACTCCATTTAAAGTATCCCTGACGGTAGATGCGGAAACTTGATAAAATATATCATCCCTTTTTGAAGTTTAACTTAAACTACTCCTGTCTTTTACCCTTCATGTTTGTCTGTATGTAGCATGTGTGATGAGGTGAAAAGTGTTCTGGCCTGCAGAGCTAGTTTACTGACTGAAAACTGGATTAATGCTTAGTACTCACCTGGATGTACAGTATGTGCCCTGTTGTTTTGCTTTGCTTTATTTAAAGGAATTTATCGAACAACATGAATGGCATAATTTGAATATGTGAGTGGTATAAGCTATGGACATGAGCAAACACAAACTGTACCGATCCATGAGAAAGAAGATTTGCAGAAATGACCTCTTCAGCACAAGGACAAGTAGGCCTAACCCCAGTCCTGTATGGAAGATGGCAGCGTTGGGCTGCCATGCTTTACCGCACTACAGCCACCTGCTGGCAATGTGGAGTACTGCGGCTTCTCCATGTTCAATGTCCCAGCCCACTAGTGCAGGTACAACTTGAAATGTGTGTTTGCAAGCCACCACACTATTCATTACAGCGACGTTGTGAAGGTCATTTATAATCTTTTCTTTTCACAGAATATTGATTAGACTGGTTGTCTGTTGCATTCAGCTTTTCAAGTTTAGCATATTTATTTATTCCTGTATATAAAAATGTTGTATTAAAAATTGTATCAATGGTAATAAACAAAATTAGTTTTTAATGAATGCTGTGGACAGTTTTGTAGTGTTGATAGAAATTATTTAATATGAAATGATGACCCTTCCCAAATTCATGTACAATTTAAAGTGGAAGTATCTCTGAATATTAACTGAATTTGTTGATGTTTTTCACAGATGAAGTGATGAATCATTTCAATCCATTCTCATCATTTCATTGCCCCATTTCCGACTGTCTGTCACACCTTCTTCTCTCCAATCAATTTCGTCTGGTTTTTCTCTTGCTTGTGCTCCTCCTCATCCTCTGCTGGTACAAAATGTTTTGCGTTCTGTCTTTTCACATTAAAACGAATTTTTTTTTTTAATATATACAGAATTTTTACAGGAAACCCATTTTCAAGACCGAAAACCCCCAGATGTTATTCATGCAAACTTAAGACAGCATAGGAGATGTTTATAGAATAAAAAAAGAAAAAAGAGAGTATATGTATATGTCACACATCCCTTAAAAACAAGAACTCATGCCTTTCTATTCACTCAACATACAAAGCAGGTCAGCATTAGCTCTAGCTGGTTAAACTGCCATTTCGCAACACAAAAATGTCAGGTGTTAGTGACACAAATTTCATACAAAGTGCCATAGATATGCAACAGCAATGATAAAGAGAAGAAGAATTCATTGCTAGGACCTGGCCAATCAACAGTAAACACCCAATAAAGTCAAATGTCAGGCAATACCAAAATCTGCAAACTAATTACAACAATGACTTTCCTGCCCTGAGAACTGTCAGTGAGGTGGAGTATACCGATTTATTTGGGAGTGAGGGAAACCAAGGCATGGATCAGTGATAAACCTTCAGTTAAACAGTGAAAAACGGAGATGACAGAGGTGGGTATATCCATCAAGACCTTACCCTTTGTCAAATAAAGATATTAAAACTAAAAAGGGGAAGATCGTTGAGCAAATAACACAGTGGAAATGAATCGGTGAAAAACTAATATAAAGAAAAATTATTCCCTCGAGAGAAACGTTAGGGGAAACAGATTTTAAACCAAACTAAAAAGCTGGAAAACCTATTTTCAGATGACAAAGGAAAGTGTGGTGGAATCCTTTGAAAAGATCTTGTCAGAGTACGGATTGCAACACATATTGTTAAGTACAAATTACAAATTATTTGCAAAACTTAAAAAATACAATTGACATCTAGTATGCAAACGTTAATTAAATTCATAAAATAAAATGAAAATAATATTAAATACCTTCTCAGTAAAGTATACAACATTCTTCAAAATGGGCTGAAAAAGGAAGTTATCACAAAATCTGAGATCTTAGTACTCTGAACAGAGGAATGGGAAGAAATTTACACTGGTGCACACAATAAAAATCCCAATACTGGAGGGAATACTCATGGAAAACCTTTATAAGTAGCATGAAAATTATAGTGTATACTGGATGTATACTGGATCAGATTCTCTTAAATGTTTCCCACACTTACAAAACAAAGATGGTTTCTACTTAGTGAATTCGCTGAGCATCCTTTAAGACTGCTATGTGACTGAAACTCTTCCCACACTCCATGTACAACTATTGATTCTCTCCTGTGTAAACATCCTGATGATACAGAGGGCTTCCACATTGATTGTAGTGTCTTCCACAGTCTGCACAAAAATATCGTCTCATCTGTATGAATTTGCTTATGTGATTTAAGCTTTTCCGCAACTATTTGAAAACAACCCATGTTATCTGCCAAGAATTACCAGGAGCTGACAGTGGTGACCAAAACAAAGCCATCTCTGGCACCTGTCAATTCCCTCGGCCACCTGCAAGGTACTCACATTACACTGGGAGGATGTGCCTATCCTCAGTTAGGTGTCCGCCTCCTGATGCATTGTGGGATTTCTAGTGTGAACAGCAGTTGTATTGACCTGTGCATCAATCTGAGGATTGCATGTGTCTTGGCACGAAAAGGATTTCTCTCCAAAGTCAATTTTCTGACGATGTTTTAAATATGATTAATGAATGAAACTCTTACCACACTCCAGACTGCAGTGGAGGACTCTCTTGTGTGAATTTGCTGGTGTATTTTCAGCTTATACGAGTTAATGAAACTCTTGTCACACTCCGTACACTGGTAAGGTTTTTCTCCTGTGTGAATCTTCTGGTGATGTTTCAGATTTCCAGATGTACTAAAGCCTTTCCCACACTCTGCGCACACGTACGGTTTCTCACCCGTATGACGTCGTTCGTGCCGCTTGAAATCCGAAAAGGTGACGAAACATTTGCCGCACTCGCCGCACGAGAAGGGTTTCTCTCCTGTGTGAATCATCTCGTGGCGTTTTAACTTTGCGGTAAATTTGAAACTCTTGCCACACTCTATGCACTTGTACGGTCTCTCCGCTGCGTGATTTCTCTGATGCAATTTAAGATTGCCGTAGTTGTTAAAGGTTTTTCCACACTCTTCACAAAGGTACGGTTTCTCGTTTGCATGAATTAGTCGATGGTCACTCAGCGATCCCGAGGACATGAAACGTTTGCCACACTCACTGCATGAGAAGGGCTTCTCTCCCGTGTGAAGCCTCCGGTGGCGATGCAACCCTGACGACCATTTGAAACTCTTCTCACACTCTACACACTGATAAAGTTTATCTCCAGTGTGCGTTCTCTTGTGCCTTTTTAAGTGTGATGAAGACGTGAAAATTTCCCCACATTCCTTGCACTGGTAACGCTTTTCTCTTCTGTGAACGTTTTTATGTCTTTCAAGGTGTGCTGAATTTTTGAAACTTTTCCCACACTCTGCACATGAGTACATTGTACGGCGTGCATGGGTCTCCTGGTGTCTTTTCAAACCTTTCAATCCGCGAAAACACTTCGCACACTCACTGCATGAAAACGAATTCCCCCCAGTGTGAATTTCCATATGCCTGTTTAAATTGCTCAGCTGAGCGAAAGCTTTCCCGCACTCACCGCAACAGTACGGTTTCTCCCCAGTGTGAATTCGCAGATGCGTTTTCAACAAGCTGGAGAAAGCAAAACGCCTCCCGCACTCGCCGCACGAAAACGGTTTCTCCCCGGTGTGAATCTGCGTGTGCGTTTTTAACGTGCTGACGAGAGCAAAGCATTTGCCGCACTCGCTGCAACAGTGTGGTTTCTCTCCGGTGTGAGTTTTCAGGTGCGATTTTAACCCGCTCAAGTGAGTGAAACGTTTCCCACACGCCGTGCACAAGTGCGGTCTATCACCCGTGTGAATTTTCTGATGTCCCTTCAGATCCGGCAGTCTTAGAAAAGACTTCCCACACTCACTGCATGAAAAGGGTTTCACCCCGGTGTGAAGCTTCTGATGCGTTTTCAATGTGCTCAGCTGGGTGAAACACTTACCACACTCGCCGCAATGGTACGGTTTCTCTCCAGTGTGAATGCGCTGATGTATTTTTAACAAGCTTGAGGAAGTGAAATGTTTCCCACACTCACTGCATGAAAACGGCTTCACTCGAGCACCAAGTTTCTGATGCGTTCCTGACACACCCAGCTGAGTTTGTCTGCTGGTGGTGTTGAAGTCCTCGGTTCTGTCGGCAGCTGTGTCTGAAATATATTCATCATTAACACTGACATTTAATTCTGGTTTAACTATAGATCCAAGCTCATTAATGTCTGCTTTTATTTCATAGTTGGACTGCTCCTCAAACTTGGTGTCATGTTCATCGACCTCTGTTTTTATTACAGTACTGGCCTCTTGATTGTGTTCAGTCTTATCCAGTTGATCAGTCTCAACTTTAATTTGGTCAGAGTTTAATTTCATTCCATCTGCAATGCTGAGACAGTTATTGGGTTTGTTTAGTGTCCTTTTCTCTCTGTGCTGCTTGGCATTATGTGGGTGATGGTCAGCGAGTTGCTCCAACAGGTAGCCATCCGATTCTTCACTCTCTGTTTTAATTTGCTCCTTTGTCAAAGTAGTCAATGACTCCTGTTTTGTTGAGTTGTCGGCCTCCATATCAGAGTTAAATACAGAGTGGACCATGAGACACCACTGAGACACCATCCACGTAGACTGGAAAAGGTCAATTCTAGGAAATATTTAGATCCTCAGGTAGCTGCTTATCAGCTTGGATGAGGAACCAATCTTGCTGGCTGCGGCTTTAAAGCAGAACTTTCCCTCTGGTCTGAGGCATGCAGCATCTACAGAAACAGAAAAGACTGTAAAACAGGATTTCCCAATATGACCAGAATATTACTGCAAGACTCCACAGTTAAAAATAGCAACTAAAAAACTAAAACTAAAAATTCAAGTCTAAGACACAAAAAAACAGTGTGCATTTATGCCATTTATGAAAGCACAAAATAAACATGGCATTCAGTTCCTGACAGGTAGAACCCACTTAATATTTCCGTTTACTCCTACACCCCCATTTTAATTCGCCTAAATGTTAATTGCAGTTGTCTTCATTTGACTCAGGAGATACCCTTAACGCGTGCTAACTGGAATCTAGGCAGCCTAGAAAACAAAGGGAAGTACATACATTACCATATATCACAGTCACCATGTCATAGTACAGACGACATATCGCAATATTACAAGTAAATAAGCGGCAAGTAATACAAGAGGTAGGTGCTGGGGGGTGAGGATTTCGGTGGACTCGACACACAGTCTGAAGGGCTGCGTCTGTGTTATGAACTCTGTCATGATTGTTCCCGCGGTTGCGATGAAGTAAAACTCCTTCCGTTATCAAGTCTGTCTCTGATGAAATACGGAAATCTTTATATTCCGGTGGAATTTGGTGTTAACAACAAAAATCTGAGGTTATTCATTAGGATAAACTAAATTGCAATGGTGCTTCCTTCTGTCAAGACCCCGACATACGACAGTTACCATACGTAACGTGCAAAAAATTACTTAAATGGGGTTACAATACTTGCAGGCTTCCTGACATAAAGTTTGTATTTGGTACACACAGAAAATGAACTCCTTCAGAGCCTGACAACAAAAGCAAAGTAAGCACTATTGTCATTACTAGAAATGAAGACCTATAGATTTTAATCACTTTCAGTATAGGGCTTATGGCCAAAACAGTGTCAAGGCGTGCTGGGTGCATATAGGGATCATAGATCACTACACCGTAAAAAAGTCAGATAAAACGGTTAGTCCCGTCATTGCTAACGCATTCTTTATAAAAACACATTCAGTTTCACACGATCACCATTTTATCCACACGTGCATTACAAGCCCAATACAACCGTTGCATCCTCTCATACTTCGGCACAAACAGCGTAACCTTGACAAACCTGCTGTGCGCTTTAGGAAGCGCGCATGCTCTTCGCTAAAAACCACGACAGAACCTCAGGCGAATGCAACACATTCACGGTTTGTCGCTCTTCTGTTTTAGAACTAAGAGTTAACACAGCTACAAACCTAGTTTAAACGCTGCCAAGGGAAGTCGGCGAAAGACAACCAAGCCGCAAGCGGAGCAATTGTTGCAGAATATGATTTTAGTTATTTTTAAATAGGCTAAAATATAAAAGGATAGTAAATGGTAGTCATACCAAGTGCTGAGGAGAAACCGACCGGCCGCTACCGCCTGAAGCATGATAGACGTTGACACTGTCTTAGATTGATGCCTGGACAACTCAAACGCTATATTATGCCGGATGTCTTCCTCTTCGGTATTTTGTTTATTTACGATTTCTATAATTTGCTGTCAAACATGAAGCCACACTTTGCCGCGCTGGCGCCTCACTACATTCGTCTGACTTCTAAATATGCATGGCCGCAAACGACCCCCAAGAATAAGTGAAAATAATTGCAAACTATGAGAATAGGAAGTAG
Organism: Megalops cyprinoides; assembly: GCF_013368585.1. Lineage (NCBI taxonomy): Eukaryota > Metazoa > Chordata > Actinopteri > Elopiformes > Megalopidae > Megalops > Megalops cyprinoides. Next base: position 10,705,926 of record NC_050583.1, on the reverse strand, counting down.
GCTAGATCACCAAGATACGCAGGGTTCAGTGTGGTTTTTCGCTGTTAAGCAAAGTCGGCGCGTATAATAGTTGACATACTGATCACGTTACTTAGGACGCTCCCGAACGCCTTTAAACAATGTTTAACTTACCAGTGGTCTCGTTATCCGTTCCTTCAAATATTATTACTATGCAGCTTCTGTTCAACCGTAGGCTTTGTTGTTCCAAAGTATGATGTTGTAACGAGGTCAAATTGTTAACGCGTTGCCTTGTCCGTGCGTATAGACGCAGACGGTCTACTTCGACGGCTCCTGCCCGCGCAGAGTAGTTCGAATTTGTAGCAAAGCTATTCAAGCTTTTCTGTTAAACTATTTCTTTGGCATATATTCGACTCTTTATTGCCACCTACCCCTTTCGGGGGGGGGGGGGGGGGGCAGATCAGTTGCATCTAATCAGGTCAGGAGCTCTACCTTCCTGACTGAACTCATCAGTGGCACTTTTGATTAGCTGAGCACACCTGATTTAATCAAGCAGCAAGGATAGGTAGAAGATATGCAGGACAGTGGGCCTCCAGGAGTAGGGTTGAGAAACACTGTTATATATGGTGTGTTGATTGATGAGTGAGCAGTTTAGCAATTAGCACTTTCTTTACTTTGTAGTTCTGTTAGGATTTGCTCATAGCCTTCAAACCACTTCTCAATCACTGTCTTGTTTAACCCAGCTGCCCGGGCAGCAGAAAGCGCTTCTGTTTTTTTTCAGGCTTATATCTGGATGCCTTTTAAGGAAATGGTCAAACCAGTACTCCCCAGCCTTCTTGGTTTTCTCAGAAAAGCCAGGAAGATTGTTTTTTTTTTTTTTTTTTTTCCGGCAAATTGATATGCCATAACTTGTATTTCTTGCCTCCTCAGTGGGAAGCCTCGCTTGACAATGGTCTTGATCAAGGTCACCAGCTCCTCTTCATTTTCTCTCTGACATGTTGGTACCCTTTCACTACCCCCTTCACCCTCCTCTGTAATGTAATTTTTGGGACATTCCATGCACGAGCCCAAGAGACGCAGCTGGGGGACTTGTACTGCCTCTACTATCTCTTGATATTCAAGAACTGCCCCTTTCATTCCTTCCTCACTCCACTGGTTATATTTCTTCCCTGACTTCTGCTTTCCTTGCCTTTTCCTCTCTTCTTTTCTCCTGTCTTTCCTCCCTGCCTTTCTTTTGTCTGCCATAGGATTCTAAAATATACATGCATGTTGATGAGATTTATTTTCTTTTTTTTTCCAAAACCTTTATTTACAACTATTTTATACAGACAGCTCATCTTACTGGAGGTAACAGTGCCCTGGGAGGAGAGAATGGAGGAGGCGCATGAAAGGTAGAGGGCGAAGTACCAGGAGCTGGTGCAGGACTGCCACAGGAACGGGTGGAGGACCAGGCGCTTGCCAGTGGAAGTGGGCAGCCGGGGGTTCACAGGTCATTCCCTCAGCAAGGCCTATGGAACCCTGGGCATTACGGGAGCAAGCAGGAAGAAGAGCCATCAGCAACAGCCTGGAGGTGGCAGAGAAAGCGTCTAGATGGCTCTGGCTGAGAAGGGGTGACCACCGGGGTCAGTAGAACGCCACTTGGACACAGGCCGAGGCTTGATCAACCTCGGTCGGGTCACCTGGACGAGGGTGTGTGTTGTGAGATCTGAAACACCTGAGGACTCCAGGATATAACACTGATGTGTCTAAGTTTGTGCATCAGAGGATGTATGAAAAACTGCAGCTTCTTGTTTTTCAGTTCTTCCATTGGTATGCCATGATCTTTCAGTTCCTGGGGGGAAATGATTAAAATTCATTTTACAATCAGTCCATCTCTCTTCTTGTGTATATGATACTTCCCCATAATAATTAAAAATTGAACAAAAAATTCTTTTACATTCATGTTGTCGCCTGAAAAATAAATACAAACATCCAAATCATTCAAAACAATTGATTCAAAACAAATTTCCAGTTTTCTTCTTACAAAGTTCTCAACATCAAACCAAAATATTTTGGTATACGTACATTGATAAAAGAGGTGAATAGCTGTTTCAGGAATGTCCAAAGTGTCCTTTAAATTCTCAGGTATTCGTATTTTTTCAGTTCTGTGTTGTTTGCCTAGAGATGAAAGGCCAGTGATATGTGTGTTTCGATGTGTGTGTGTATGTTTCTTCCACCAATATCAGTAACCACTGGCTGTTGAATGTGAGGAGGAGGGTCTTACACTGAGTCCTATTGTTCTATTCAACATCAGGATGCACTGATGTAATCACCACAAGGTGGGGGTATTAACGCATGGTTATCACAACAAAAGCTACATACCAACAAATTTTGACAACACTGAAGGAGTTAGAGGTCATAATTTGAGATTTTGATAGGCTGAGATATAATATGACTAGCCTGTCTGTTCCCTGCTTTAGTAATTAGTCCCTTTAGTCTGACCTCAAGGTGGAGCATCAAAATCATCAAGACAATACATTGTTTTGGTTCAGGTTCTTCAAGGTTTTCAAGGTAAAGGTCACTTCAAGGTTTTCTCATTACATAGGTTCTATAAGATGCCAAAGAGTAATTGGTTGTTTAACTAGAAGGGGTGCCTATAATTCCTGAAGTTTAATTTGTTATTTGTGTCAACATGGTACACCGTGTTTCTGTGCGATTGTCCTCTGAACAGATACCCTCTGGGTCCCGTGACTATCTTTTATTTTACCACAGAGTAATTTTGCTTCATTTCGTTTACATCCTGTTAATTTCCCATTGTTCATGCTTTTTCCTAAACCTTACATTTCCATCCGTGCTTTTTATTTCACCACTAAAAACCCCTGTTATTCAGGCACGAAAAGAGCATCTACTTAATCGCCCATTGTTTCAGCTTTTCTCTCATCCCTACGCTTTTATCTGTGCTTTTTATTTAACCACTCAAAGCCCCTGCTATCCAGGCAAAAGAAAGAGCATCTACTGGATGTCAGAAATGTAAATGAAATGTTAAATGTACTCATCTCGTATGTCGCTCCAGATAAGAGAATCTGCTGACCAACAAAATGTAATGTGGTGGGCATGGTGAACTGCAGTGCTGTTCCATTAAAGACTTCTCTACACCTGACCAAGAACACCTACGAGTGGGAATGGCCACAGGAAGTCCACGTCGCCCTTGACAACATTAAACAGTGTCTGACTAGTGATGCGCCTGTGACAAGTTCGCCCTCTCCTGACAGGGGACAACCAGTGACAGACAGCAGGGGCCTCTGCCTTTGACTCTGCATGCATCGGAATGAACAAGACAGGCTTTTAAATTACAGATGTTTCTGTCATACATTTCGATACAGCTCTCATGAAGGACTAAAATACATACACACATGCTGCAGCCAGCGGAGCCAGTGATCGGAAAGGTTTTTCCTGGATTGTAAGGGAAGGAGCGAATGTTGCAAATTCTTCTCAGTATCCAGTGTTTACAGACCTCCTGTGAATTGTCCTCCTAATGCAATTGTAGAGCTCCAGATGAGACAATTCACTGGGACTCTGGGAGCGTTCTGCATCAGCTCAAAGCCCGCTAAAAAGCCCCACGAGTTACAGTTTGGAGCTCCCTGCGCTATGCAGCTGTTTTGCATGATCTAGACATCGAGAAACCAGTAAGAGTCTGGCCTATCCCACATAACAGTAAGAATCCAGCATACGCTGTGAGCAGCTGTTAGTGTGTGTTGAGTGCGGTCCTGTAGCATGTCAAAATACCTTTTTTTCTAGCCGACTCTCCCTCACAGTGAGTCTGCTTATTGGGCCTCGGGTAATCATGTTCATGTGCACACAGTGGGATGACACTAGACCAGAAATCACCGACATGTAGCTGAAAATGATGTTGCAGTTAAAATGAAACATCTGCATTTCTGCTATACCAAAGCAAAAGCTACAAGGAGTTCAGAATGGTTTTACCTCTTTCTCTTAACACATTAAAAAAAAGATAATCAGTAACAGCTGGTCAGGTGACATTTTGTTCATCGAGTTCAGTAAAAGACAAGAATAATAGAAAGTAGAAAGAAAGTACAGTATTGTAGTGTCTAGTGAGCTTTGACAGAGGCAGCACAGAGGAATCGCTAAAGTAAACCAGTACTGTATAATACAGTAGCTATAGACAGTACAACAGTAGCTATCTGTGTAGGCTTGAGTATCATTTTTAGACTATGAAGTGAAGTCAGACCAGTGCCCATGTGACAGGAGTCTTTATAATAAAAACTGATGTGAGTCCAGTAAATGCCTGTGCATATTTTAGTACCATCTGCATTATATAAAGTCAGAACTGTGTTCTAAGAACCAAAAACTGCATCATGAAATGTGTGAAGTTCAATGGAACTGAAATCAGTCTTCCTCTCTCCCGTCCCACAAAGGTTTCTGGCACTCTGAATTTGGATTTGATAATTTAACCCAAATTATTTTTAGAGACTAAATGTAAAAAATGTAAGTGGAAATGTTACTCTTTTAGAACCATCAAGATTGTGGCCCCTATCAGAATGTTACACGTAATTTGAGACCATGTGTTCTGATTTAGCTCTTAGGTTGCTAAAATGTTACATGGGTTTCAGTCCAGAGCGGCTAACGATATGTAGAAATTTGACATGATGACATGCGAACCACAAAACGATAAAGATTTAGGAAGCCATTCTAAGGTGCCAGTGGTTGTTTTTGTGTTGGGTGCAGTCCTATATTATGTTAAAATATGTTTTTTGTGTTTTCTGCCAATATTTTTTCAGTGTCCTGATGTTATAACATTAATATTTTAAATACAACCACATTTGTACTGTCATTTTTCATTGTGGGGGAATCAGTTGTAGGAAGGAATTGTAGAACTTCAGTTTAGGGAAGTGTTATGGTATGTGGACTTGTGCACATTGACATGGCTTCTGATGTTTTTAAGCATGATGTGAAGTGGAGTTCATGATATAGTCATGAATTACTCACACACACACACACACACACACACACACACACACACACACACACACACACACACACACACACACACACACAAACACACGTATCATCATTCCCCACATTGGAAAATGACAGCTGTAAAAATCAGTTATTGGTGTGGTGACATTCTAGTTTGAGACCATAGACATTGGTAGAATATAATTAAGGTTTATGAACTTGTCTGATGATGTCTGGCAATGTGTTGACCGGAATTAGTGAGAAATAATATAATGGAAGATTGTATACGCTGCCCATTAGCCTACATTTTAAAATGCATTTTTCAAGGATGTGATTAGCACCTTGCAAGATTTGTAAATAACAGCACAGTGACAGCCATAAGCTCTGACGTGAGTTTTTGGGCACACATAAGGTGATCTTGCAGACTTTTTCTTCATCTCTTTTCCATCTGTTCTATTTACTCATTTTTCTCCTCGCAATACTTTCAGCATTTTTTTTTGGGGGGGGGCATTCTGTCTGTTGCTTCAGGTGTTTCCTCAGTTGTTATACTGATGTTGAACTGCTTTTATTTTTTTTTTCTAATTTCCCCTCCCCCTCTTTTTCCACATTCAATTGTTTCAAATTGTCTGTAACTCTGTCTTTCGTCTCACTAATACTTTTCATTCATTCTATCTCTCTCTCTCATGTGCTGCTCCTCACCCTGCATTATAAATGAATGTATTGTGTTCTTTTTTTCATTAAAGTGACTGCTTTTTCACATCACCTTGTTGAATTAAAATTTATGTTAAAATTTACAGTAAAAGTACAGATTATTGAGACGACATTCATTTTAACATCTTAACCAAACTCCTTGTGATGCCATTCACACAGCCTTATGAGAGCTGAGGAAATGTTTAAACAGTAAATATAAAAAAAAGAGTATATGTATGTATTACACAACATTTTATCACAGCATGCAAAGCAGGTCACCATTACCTCTCTCTGGATTAACTGTCATTTCTCAATATATCAATGTCAGATACAAACACAAATCTCAAAGTCTACTATTGACAGTTACCTGGGTCAGACATAGCTGAATTACTCAGAAATCATAACCCTGACGTAATGACCTTATTTAGATGTGTTTTCAAAGTGAGATTCATTGTCTATCTGTAAACCTGGTGTAAGTGGTGTAAAATCAGTATAAAGCATAATGTTTAATTAGTGTTTTGCACCCTCATCCTCAACATCCTCAACTCCCAGATGGAATTGATAAATACCAAAAATCCCCCATAAATCCAGTCCAAAAAGGTCATACATAAAATACAAAAGACAATTTTAGCCCCCCCCCAAACAGTATCACAAAGCCCTCATCACTCTCAAGTATTGGATCCTGTTGGATCAATACTGTTTCTTTCTGAAGAAGGAGTGTCTCTGTCTCTGTCTTCCTCATTCCACCACTCCTTCCCATCAATACTCCCAGAAAAACTCGAGCAGCGGTCCCCCCAGAGCCGCTGCTATGGCCACTATTGTTGCCCCTAGTACTACTGCTCCAGGCTTCAGGGGCCTCCCAGAATCCTCTCTGTACTGCTTTTGTGCCTCCATCTCTTTTCCCTGTCTGTCTTCGCTCTCCCTACTTTCTCTGTGCTCCTCAGCCATCCTTCTCTCCTCTGTTCCCACCTGCCCGTCTCTCTGCTCTCTTTCTCTCGCCAGCTCTGCCCACACCTCTCTCCTCTCCTGCTCATCCCTTTTTTTCCTGGGTCTGACGGGCAGGTCCTGAATTTTCTCCTGCGAGTGCTTCATTGGGCTGTCGTCTCCTCTTCTCGTCTCTTCTCTCATCGCCCTCTCCCACCCCTGCGCCTGGTGTTGAGATCTCAGCTCCTCCTCCTTTCTCTGCATCCGTCTCTCTCTTTCTCCCTTTCCGCCATCCTCTTCCTGTAACAGCAGTTCAGTCATTCCCATACTCTTTTCTCTGCTCACTGCAAAACAGAAGCAAGAACTTTTAGTTTCAGACATGCGGTTTTCATTTAGCTGAGATGGGTTTGTGCTTGAGGTGGTCATTTGGGCTACACTACTGTAGAGAGAAAAATAGAAAACTGGAGTTAATTATTCCCTAAGGAAATGCAGGTATGAGAATATGTACTTGTAGTAACAGAAAGAATAGTACAGTGATAACCTAGCAGTAGCAGTGTGTTTTTCTAACTTCTGTGAGGTGCGGACGCTGGTAATAATACTCACTAAAGAGATCGGTTTCCACGATAGAGCCGATAAGTGCTGTGGATGCCTGTTTTTCCTCATTCCTTTTTTTCTGCCCCTCTTTCAGTCGTGCAATCTCCTCTTCTTTTTCTTTATTCTTCATTCTCAGGTCTCCGATCTCTCTGTCTCTCTCACCTTTTCTGCATTTCAAATCCTCTCTCCTGAGCCTCTGTTCTATTTCCTCACACTTCTGCCTCATCTGCTCCATCTGTCTTACAAACTTTTCTTCCATCTCTGTTAATGTCCTCTCTTTTTCTCCATGTCTCTTTTCCATCTCTCCTATCGCTCCCTCTTTGTCCTTGCACCAGTGCTTCAGGTGTTCTATCTTTCTGTTATTTGCTTCCTCAGTCTTTTTGTATTCCTGTTGGACTGCTTTTAATTCCACCTCTTTCTCTCTCTCTACTTGCCTACACTTCTGTTGCAGATATTTTATCACTCCATCTTTCTTCTCAGTGACGTGTTTCATCTGTTCCATTTCTCTCCTGTGCCCCTCCTTCATCTCCTTAATTTCTCTTTCTCTCCTCCAGCTTCTCTGATTCTCTCTTTCTATTTCCTTCTCTTTCTCCTCACATCTCTTCTTCATCTCCAATGTCTCTCTCTCTTTCTCTGCACACATCTGCCTCATCTGTATAATCTCACTCCCAAACTCCTTCTCCACTTCTGTTAGCTTATTCTCTTCCTCTTTATACCCATTCTTTATGTCTTCAATCTCTCTCTCTTTTTCCAAACACCTCTGATTCAGCTTTTCTATCACTTCATCTTTCTTTTTGTTAATTCCCTTGATTATTTCCATTGCTCTTTCTTTCAGGATGCTCCTATGACGCAGTATCACTATTTCATTATCTTTTTCATTGCATCTCTTTTTAATCTCTTCTATTTCTCTCTCTTTCTCCTCACACTTGTGTTCCAGCTCCCTGGTCCTTTCGTCACTCTCCAGGTTCTTCTGAAGTGAAAGGTGCCAAAGGTCATTTTCTGCCACCATCTCCTCTATCTTATCCAGCAGCTCCGTGACCTGAACGTCATCTGTTCTCTTGCCGTAGTCTAAAACATGGTACCTGTTCCCACATTTCTCTATGAGCCACTGAAGGGACATCCAGCTCTCGATGTGCTGCTCAACGGAAGCATCTTCAAGACCACCCCCCCAGGTGAACAGCACTATAGTGTGTCTCCAGCGTCTCTCACCAAGAAACCCCAAGTGCTCCTCCACTCTTCTCCTGTCAGACTCGGTGAAAGACTCGTCACCATTAATCACCAGGAGGAGGGCGTGGGGTTCTGCTGGACTCAGAGAAACGCCACGCACAATCTCCTCTTTAATCTGCTCTGGAGTTTCCTCTGTACGGTGTCGCCCGTACCACCCAGGAGTGTTGACCACAGTGACCTGTCTCCCTGCGACCTCACCCTGCCTCTTCACACATTCTGCGTTGCACGTCCCAGTGTGAAACATGTCTTTGCCCAGGATGGTGTTTCCTGCTGAACTCTTCTCAGCCCACTCACTTCCTAGCAGCACAATCTTCACCATCAAGAGGGGGCTAGGCTTTCCTGCCACGGAGAAATAACAGCCTGTGAATATTCCTGACTTACCACAAATGACCATGACAGCCATAACTGTATTTTGCATTGTATTTTTTGAGGCATTTTAAAGTAATTGGACTTTTTAAGTACTCAAGCCCAACTCAAGGTATGATTTTCATAACTCGTGATTTGGATCTGGACTTGGACTTGGACTTGGCCTTGGACTTGTGGCTTTTGACAAATTTATTTATAAATGTTTCCAAAATTGCTGATTGTAAAAGTGATAATGTGGTTAAACAAGCTGTTTAAATTTTACATTATGACATTGAAGTTAAACATCTGTATTGGTATCCTCCTAATCAACTTGTTACTTGCCATGGGCTAACTCACCAAGTGGGGGAGCATTGGGTGCCTCTCTCCGTTTCTGAGCCTTCGTCTGCCTCAGTTTCACCTTTTCCTGCCCTGCCCTCCTTTCATCTGACTTGAGCAATAATTTATTCATTAGTAAATAACCACCACTGTTTGCTGCCACCATCTCCTCTATTTTCTCCAACAGCTCTGTGACCTGAGTTCCACAAGCTCCTTCTGTCATGTCGAGAACATGATACCTGTTCCTGCATTTCTCTACAATCTGCTGTAGGCACCTTTCTCTCTCAATGTGCTGCTCAATGGTTGCATCCCTCCTGTTGTTACCCCAGGTGAACAGGACTATTGCGTGTCTCCACACACATTCCTGTAGAAGCTCCATTTGTTCCTCTACAGTCCACTCATAGCCTCTGAGCGTGCCTACAGGAATGACTATGAGGAAAGCGTGAGGTCCTGGGGGACACAGACACACACTGTCCTCAATCTTATTTTTAACGCGTAGAGGGTCACGCACAGAATACGTGGTCCACCAGTGCGGTGTGTTGACCACAGTGACCTGCCTCCCCGCTACTGCACCCTGTCTCCTCACGCACTCGGTAGCAGGACTCTCAGTGTGAAACTCGTCTTTGCCCAGGATGGTGTTTCCTGCCGAGCTCTTCTCAGTCCATTCACTCCCCAGCAGCACAATCCTCACCCCTGAGAAATGGTTTGATGCCCCTGTCATAGAGAAATTACACCATGAATTTCACTTCAAAAACTTCAAATATATTTTGATTGTTGATGTGTAATGGTTATACAAAATACCCAGTGGCAATCGGGAGGTCCCCCTACCCATACCTGCCAACATTTAGGTTTCAAAATACGGGAGGTTATTTTGGCGGGGGGGATAGTAAATAAATAAGTAAATAAATTGTATGTAGTGTGTGGATTGTGTGTATATTGTGTTTTATAGATGATCTGGCAACTTGGGTAAAGTCAGTGGCTAAAGTTATGGATCCGTGTTTATTTTTCATACAAAGTGGGGTGTAATGTCAGCCCTATGTTGGAGACAATGCAGAAATTGTCAAATACTCGACAACTCTTTGTCGCACAGAGAAGCAAGTAGTAGGCCTATCATTGGGTACGTCCTGCTGTTTATTTTATTATGCGGTGCATTGTGAAGCAATAGGGATTTTGTGATTTATTCAACCGAGAAGCAGGAGTGTGAAAATGGTTGAAGAAATTACTAAAGATACTGAAGACGTTTGATCTGTCTTCTTAACGTGATTACTGGTATGTACAAATATGTAACTAGTATCATTACAAAGCTCTGGTTCTGCTTTAAGGGTTAAAAGACATTTTCAGTGACAATTGCAAGTGACAAATAATTTTTTTAAAGATTTTTCCAGAGACTCAAAAAAAAATTTTGCTGTTGAGGTTTTCAGGGGTTCTCAAGTGTCAATCAAGGGGCCTCGAACCCCCGAGACCCCCCCGTATTTCGCACCCTGGTTATACTAATGTACAGTTTATGTTTTTATCAACTGCTGTTGTGTTCTAGGTTGATGATGCAGCAGGATGATGAAAGTAATCTTGATCTGTGGCCTGATAGCTGACCCTGGTGCTTTTGTTACAGTTCAAGAGTGGTGATGCAGCTGGTAAGGTAATTAGCTTTCCCACACTGTCAAAATGGAACTTCAAGACTTATTCTTATTTCTAAACAATGTGTTTCGTTTTAGTACACAACATATATCTCTGTGCCAGCAATAGGGTAGATTACTATAACCAAGTATAAAAGAATATTTGGTTGTAAGTTCAGCCAATATTAGCTCTTAACTAGCTAATCTAGCTGGCTAACTGGCTTTAAATGACACTGATGTACATTTGTCTGTGCCTTTGCACACTTCTTGCTTTTAAGAGTAAATTGACAGACATGAAAGTGTTAATTGATGCCAGTGTTTCCTCAATGTTGCAGTCTCTGCTGCTAGACCCATGAAAGTGTGGCTACAATGGGGGCAATTGTTAAATTTTATTTTAACAATTATGGTTTTTAATAATGTTATTTTAATGTTCTAGTTTTAGTAGTAGTTTCTGACTGGAAGATTTCTATAACAGGCATCAGTTAGACTTTGATGATGTTGTCAGGGCTCAGGCACGGACTCAGATGGAGATCACAAGTGCTCTGATTCCAGGCGTTTATTTGCAGAATCGTCAAACAAGCAGGCGGTCAAAATCAGGCAGGGTCAAACAACCAGGCAGGCAGTCCAAGGGCAAAACAAGGATCAAAACCGGAACAGGCAGGGTCAAACTGTGAAGGCAGGCAGATCAGGCAAACAGGACAGAACAGCAGGCAAAGACGGTGTCGAGGAGCAAGCGAGGCAAAACCAGAAAATCCAAGCAGGGAAACACAGGTGGGGCCGAGACAGGCGGAAACACTGTAACGATCTGGCAAACAAGACAGAGACAAGCAGGGCTGATATAGGGCTGGGCTGATGAGGTGATGGGAAGCAGGTGTGCAGGCAGGCAGGTGGAGATGATCAGGTGGGCGGAGACAGGGCAGAGAGCGGGTCAGGGCTAGAACACAAGAAAAACAAACTAACACCATAATTCCTATTAATCCTTAGCATTGTTCATCTTTTTTTCCGGGAACACATCCGTATTTATTTCAGTTATATGAAATACAGCCCATCCCAGGGTATAGGCAAACAGTATAACAATTTCGGAATTTCCAGTCCTACTGGTTTGCATACATTATTACGGTTCAGCCCAGGGAGTTTCTCACTACGAAGAGATTACTTAAAGTCTCTCAAACTGCTGGAAATATCTTAAGGGACACATCTGTCATGAACAGTTAAGCTTGGGTACACAATTCATTTTTAACTGTTTTGATAGCTATGGGGGATATGTGTTGTCCTTGCACTTCATATGTTTCTTAGGCCAGCAAAAAGAGCTTCAGATTTTGTAAAATTAACTTGGTTACCTGATCATTTTGAAAAAGAATCCCAAAGATACATTAAAGAGGACTCTAACCACCACTGCTGGTTCTGCAATATAAAAAGTATAATGGCTCCAGAGCCAAAGGGAACAGCAATGGGAAAGAAGGCAACCCTGGCTGACAAATCTACCAAGCTTAAAGTACGGAGCAATAAATCCATTTGTTTGCTGCTTTAAGATGGGAATTATTGCATTTTACTGAAACCGCCTCATTGTGAAGACAAATGATTAGCTCTTTGATATTTAATGTCTTTCTGAAGTTGAAGATAAAGAATGGGTGACTGAGGTCAAGATGCTTACACACAAAATATCCAGTGAGATGAGTACCATAATATCAACCGTTGATATGTTTCAGAGGAGCGAAATTGAATTCTGGCACAAAAATCAAAGCAAAACAAAAGAAAAGTTTTTAATTACATTTTGAAATAAAGTATACATTGCTGACTATACTACTTTCTATATGAAACACTGCTGGTTTTGAAAATTATATAGATTTTGGATTAAGAGTTAAAATGACATACAACATTCCTTCAGACAGACATTTGACATAGAGTAACTTGCATAGAAGGTATACACATACTTCAAAGGATGCGATGACTTACCAGAGCGTAACCACTTAGGGATGTCCATTTTAGTATTTTTAATTTTCTTGTTGCCGAAATGTTCAGTGTCCCAAGAAACCTGGAAGTAGAGCTGATCTATTTTCTACCCCCATTCCCTTCCTCAGATCCAGTGTAATAAGTGCGCACTTTCAGTTTTGTTTCTTTATTATGACCGGTTCGGCCCTCTTTTGTGATTCATTTCCTGTCTCCCTTTTGCTACCTCTATTCTGTTGTTCATTTGCACTCCTGCTTCAGAGCTCATAAGACATTTGAAGTGAAATGTTTATTCTTATTTTACACCTTTGCACAATGATGGTCTTAACCACAGTCCACTGGGACCCTGCATCACACTGTTATACTCAGACCTGATAATGTCACTCTTTTGAATGTAGATTTAATTTTATTTAGATATATGCTATGCTATAGTGCAATGCATTTTGTGTGATGCTACTACTGGCAACTGGAATCCAATTCATCTATCTCCAACTCACCTGCATCCCAATGGCAAATCTATACATCATCCCTGTTTTCTGATAGGAAATGCCCACCTACCATACTATTGTGAGGCATTAAGAAGTAATGATTGATGGAAACCTGCAGGTACAGATTTCTTAGACTCATGTCTCCTTGAAGTGAGGAAAAGATTACTTGTGCATGTGAAAGATTGTTATTGTGTGATGATATACCAAAGGGAAAGCCAGAGAAGTGCATAGAAAGTTATGTGGAATATGTTAATAGTTGTACTGTTAGCTTGGACTGTATATGCATCTTGTTTTTCTTTTTCTGTACATATGCATCTTGTTTCTCTTTTTCTGCTTAATAGCCGCTATATGGGGTTTTCATGTTTGAATGTAACTGACTGTTCGGGATAAGGGACGTTCAGGGGCGTTTCTAGCTACTGAAAAGATCAGCTAAGCCAAGTTGGCCTAGGACTTGTCTGTTTTTTGAAGGGAGATCGGCATCGGTAAGTTGGGGAGGTTATATCTGCCTTTATAATAAATAAATATTATCACACCTTCGGACGCTGTGAGTCAATTTCCTCTCTGTTACACAGTCTGTCTGCTTTTTTTTTTTTTTTGGCTATAAACACAACTTTTTCAGGGCGAAAATATTCGGGGCCATAGCCCCGAATGATCGGACATAATGATGCCACTGGGGACGTTTATTAACATAACTAACATTTTGAGTGTGGAAAGGAGGAGAGAGGAAGTGAAATAACTGTATGTTAAATTTTGGATATTTGGGAAATGTGGAAGTATCAGGGAAATGATCACTAATCTTTTATATGCTGTGTGTTAAAGAATTGAGCGTATGTCAGTGCCGCTGGACCTTTTGAGACAGGTAGCATTTGAATCACTTGATCCTGTTAGTAGGCCAACCATCACTGTATCTTCTGACAATCATCCAGTAGGCTACCTGATCCTGCTGTGTTAGTTGTTGTAAGGGCACAAGAATATTGTCAGGAGCTGCCAACGCTGGCCCCCGCTACCCCAGCATAGATTCCCCCATAGGATCCTCCCCAGCCACAGACAACCAGGACACCGGAGGTACACGTACGAAAACTTTATCATTAAAAGTACCACAATTCATAAATGGACCCCCCCCCCAAATTAGTGATATTGTGTGATGTGCTGATACTAAGGCAAATCATCAGAATATTTGCACTATGTGGTGGAATGAACTAACTTGTTTGCAGTTTTCAGTTTTAGATGCTGTTGGTGATGTGACACTCTGTGAGAGCTCATCTTCAGTAAGAATACTGGGATTGTGTTTTACCTAGAGCGTGGTGGGGGAAAGCTAGTCATGCTCATGCGGTGGCTAGTTAGCTAATTGCATTTCCATTTGTTAATACCGCATTACAAAACCTGCAAACTGATTTTAATTCTATTCAGAGTGCTTTCAATGAGCCATACCTGGTGCTTAATGCATGAAAACCCAAATGTATGTTGTTTACCAGGTTTCATAATCCTATACCAGATGACAGGCAAATTATCAGATTACATGATCAATTGGTTGAATGAATGTCATTTTACAAGTACCTAGGGTTTTAGCATGATAAAACACTCAATTGACAATTTGGTGACAAAATGGCAAGTAGCGCTTGGCTTTTATTTCAGAAATAAATCCTTTTTTACACAGGAGGCAAAAACTGGAAGACTGGTTCTAGCTACATTTTTACCTATTACTGTTTATGGAGACAAAATGTACTTGCATGCTGCTTCCTCTATTTTACAGGCCTTGGACAGAGTGTATCACAGTGCACTGTGTCATTACAAATGCCAAGCCATTGACCCACCACTGTCATCTCTGTGAATGGAACGGTTTAACGGCTAAGTCTGCATAGGTCCAGTCACTGGTGTCTTTTCATTTACATACCCGTCACAAAGCCTTCTGACTGGGACTCTCTATTGAAGCGGAATTCCAATTATCAGATAAAGGTATTGGCTTCATTCCAGTAACTTTTTGCTGTTTAAAGTTCCCTGACCTTGCATAGAACTTGGGAAAATGGCTTTTAATTACTCTGCACCCAAAAATTGTCATCACAATCAACTTGTGGTGGTCCTATTAATACATTCTCTGATTTTAAATGTTCATTTTACAATACTATAACTGAATAGTGCACATGTTTTTAATCTTGTTTACCCATTGTATTTAGCTTCAACCTGTTTACATGTGTTGTCATTGTACTGCGTATGTCAGCTTCTCCATAAAAAATATGCCAATCTTAGCAATGTTTTTCCTGATCAAATATGAGGACACATTTCAAGTTACAGCCAATATCAGTGTTACTTCCCATAACGGGCAATCCTTCATTTGTACCATCGGTGTTAGATAAACATACAAATTCATCATTCATTCAATCTCTAATTCAAATTAGAGATTATGTTAGAACTCATCCACAAAATCTGACATCAGTGCCACATGAAAATTTTGATAAAAACCTAGAGATGTTCATTGGCTCAAACAAAATAATATTTCATCTGTATTCTACCTTGCAATCAATGCAAACACCTTCTATGCGTGCAATAAAACAAGCATTGGAGGAAGAACTAGGGCTGGGTATATCTGTGGACATATGGGAGGATCGTTTGGAATATATGTATGTCTGCTCTAACGCCAGGCACTGTCTAATCCACTTTAAGGTCCTACACAGGTTGCACTATTGGAAAAGTAGGCTGCACAGATTTCTTCCGGACATGCCCCCCATTTGTGATAAATGTAAGACATACGAAGCCACATTGCTCCACAGCTTTGTCCTCTGTTCCAGACTGCAAGGCTTCTGGACAGACATTTTCAGGATTTTTTCAGGAGGTTGTAGCGGTGAACATAAACCCAGATGCAATGTTAATTGTAGTAGGGATATCTGAATGGCTCCAGAGCCAAAGCATAGCTCAGCATCGTTTCATATCATATGGACTAATGACAGCCAAAAAACTCATACTCATGTTTTGGAAAAAGGTAGAGGCACCATCATCTAAACTGTGGCTTACCGAGCTAACAAATATACTGGACCTCAAAAGAATTAGATAAATAAATTTCTGATGTGGGAATGGGAATTACACAGAGAGAATGCTAGGTGATGTTTTATAACTTGCGAAGTGTTCAAAATTGACACCTGTAAAGTCATGTGTGTTGTTCACATACTGAAGATATGGTGGTTTCAATCGATCAATCAATTTTTTTTTTTTTTTTTGTTATAGCACATTTTTGCTGTTGTGAATGTCGCAACACACTGCACACGTAGCACGGTGGATTCATCATGTTCATTGTGCCCGGTTAATATAGTTGGTAGCTTTGCCACTGAAGTGTCTGTTGCTCAGATGGGAGAAGAGACGGGGCGGAGAGGTAGAGAGTATGGTGGTTAGAAAGGGATGACCAGGGAATTTGGTCCGGTAAGTTACAGTGGGCAGTGCAACATTAGGTAGCCTTAACAGAGATAAACTACGGCAGCATGCAAAGAGGGGGTGAGCAGGAAGGTTAGCACCCATGGCCTCGAATGCGATCAGTGACTGTCCTGCCCCAATGAGAGCAGGAACCAGCTAAAAGCAAGACACAGTCCAACTGGAAATGAGGTCACAACAAAGACAGCTCATAGCACCAGAAATTAGCCATAGGCCACCCTCTTCCTCAGCGCTCAGTGTGACTAAAAGACCTCCAGTAAAGGTAGGTTTTCGCTCAAGACTTATAAATTGAGATTGTGCCCAATTCCAAGACAAAATTAGGTAAGATATTCCATAATAGGGGAGATCTGGGAGAAAAGTCCCCACCACCAGATTTAGTTTTTTTTTTTTTCTACTTTTGGAACCGTCTGCAATCTACCCTCTTATGAATCTAGGCTAATGTATTAGTAGATCCTGCAGTTAAACGGACATGATTCCATTTAAAGCTTTGTTTGTCTGGGATTTACATGGCACATACAGTACACAGCTCTAGCCTGCAGAATTATGAATGCTGACCACAGCTGTAGTTAGAAGAACAGAGTAGAAGAATAGCAGAGTAAATGGCATAACTTCCTTGGCTGAACAACTACCAAAATTCTGTCTCCACCTTTTCAAAGTCTTTTGTTTTGCTGTTTGTGGTATAGGCCTACCAACTGCCCTGTGGTGATGTCGTTAGTTAGTGCAATTAAATACATCCAAAGA
Source organism: Megalops cyprinoides (assembly GCF_013368585.1). Taxonomy (NCBI): domain Eukaryota; kingdom Metazoa; phylum Chordata; class Actinopteri; order Elopiformes; family Megalopidae; genus Megalops; species Megalops cyprinoides. Next base: position 10,688,684 of record NC_050583.1, on the reverse strand, counting down.
GTCAAAAGCTAACTTTTCCATACAGGTAGGCAGCCTCTCCTAGTTTAGCTCACTTCAAACCCCACCTACAAATATTTGCTCGATTGCAAGAGGACGTTGTTTGCTTACGGATACTAATCCACATGGTTTGCTGTCTCGGCAAAACACGAAACCTTTTACACTCAAGGGGAAAAAAAATCGAATATACTCTAACACTAAACTTCAGAGTTCGGTCCTGCCGGAGGACAACAGAGGGCAGCAGTTAACTACAACCGAGGAGCCGCCGTGCAAAGCTGCGCATCAGCAGCTAGTGACACGGAGTTCGCGCACGCACAAAGCACGGCACTGTGGTAAGATGATACTGATGCAGAGATGGCGGCCAAAGCTAAATCACTTATTCACGAAGTGAGCCCTGTGGCATGCACCCCCAGTTCCCGCTATGCAGAGTGCGCAGATAGCCTGTTTTGCGGGTGCCAGGCGAGATTCCTCCATGGGAAGCCCGCCGAGAAACGCTCCCACAGAGAGGAAACAGTGGTCCTTTTGCGCCCGGAGGAAAGTTCCGCATTAACTTACGGAGATCCCGCAGCTGGTATGCAACAGAGTATCAACTGGGATCATGGCCTCTGGCTCCGTTCCAAAATGAATCGTAGTTGGAATGAGCTCGAATTCACCACCACTACCAAGCGAATGCGAAGGTCTTTTAAAATTATTTAAACTAGATATTTCATAGTGTAATTTTTGGAAGACATTACTTCATTTCCAAGTATGCGTTAATAATTTGTACCTAGTGAAAATACATGTTTGTAAAAGTGTGTTATTGGAAAACGGAGTGTAGGTACGCGTGTGTAGTGAGACTGTGAGAGCAGACTTCAGGAAAGAGCTTCAGCGGTGGACAACTCATTCGCGCTATACTTGTTCTATATATTGCTAAAAGTACTTCAGTCTCGGCTGCCTGTTTTCAGAATAAGGGAATAATTTCATTTTTTTCCGAAATGGCCCTGGGTTTTCTTGTTAAAGTCATTCTGGAAAATGCAGTATGCTCCATGTTCATTGCTTTGTGAAAGGTTTGATCGGTTAATGAAAAATGCAACAAACTCAATTTGATTCATTGATTGATTGAATATTTAAAATGAGAGTAAAATACAGTTAAATGAACGCAGAATAAAGGTTTTACTGTTGATGAAGTCGTGGTGAAGTTCCTCATGGTGAAATGGTGAAATTATGAGCATCTGACAACGTGGTCCACGGCATTCCCATATCCTAATTGACCCAATCATGCAATTAAGGAGACCGCTGGAATGAAAACCAGAGGCATCGCTGGCACTCCAGAACCGCTTCTGTCTTCCCAGTACCACTGCGTCAATTCTTTTTTTTTTTTTAAATACTTGTGCGTGGTTAATACTTTCGCATAAGCTCACATGTTGTAGTGTTACAAAACTCTTCAGTCTTTAAAAGTTCAATTCTGAGATATTATAAACAGCTTATTTTTTAAAGTAAGATTTTCTCTGAAGTGGTTTACTCGATGGGATTGGTTCCAAATGGTTTTCGGTTATACGATTAGATGTTTGGAAGCACGATTCATGACACTGTATGATACTGAAAACTACTCATAAAGGCGTATGGTTTTGCACGTGACCACCTTCGGATCAGCAAGGGATCAGTGTTCTCCAATTACGATCAGTGCCTTGTTCATGTTTGTCCACAGCTGGGAATGAGTTCAGCAATAGTCTGCACCTCAGTATCATCTCAGCAAGATCAAATTAGTTTCGGGTCATGTTTGTCTATGGAAAATAATGTTTACGCTGTAGTACATTGTATACGTTGTTCACTCACCGTGGTGGGAGGCTCGGCCAACCAGAAAACAATACCTGTGTTCCCCTTGTCTTCGGTGTAGGCATGTTTTTTCTTTTTTTTTGCTTCTGGAACAGTGCACTCTTTCTTCTGATTGGGCTAAATTTCCCATGTGACAACTGCTGGGTGAAACATTAGTGTTTCACAGGACCTGGTGTTGACGTGAGGACTAATGAACAAAACCACATTGCGTTCTGTGGAGAAGTGCTATTACTATTTTCTTTTGGATTCAGTTCTCCTAGGTATTGTGGCTTCCTCCTTCATAATTGTTACAGAAAAGAAGCCACAGTACAGGAAGGAGAAGGAGCCTCATTTGCTGAAATATAAGAGGCCCCCATGTCAGGTGACAAGTTTTCACATTTTGTGGTGGGATTCCAGGTGTGCTCTAAAAGAGTGCCGGCTAGTGTGAACTGGTGCTCTGTCTGCTCACATTTTTTGTGAGCATGAAGTTTAATATATCAATATGTGTAAGTGTCCCAAATAAGTGTAACATTCATAATTTACAGGTAATAAGTGCTAAGCAGTACTAAATGCTCTGGTACTCTAGTACTTAAGTACTCTAGTACTTAAATAAGTATTAAACTGAACTGCCTCAGTAAATATCCAGCCTTAAATATAGATGACGTAAAATTGGTAAGGTGCTGAGGATAAGATTGTCTCCTAATCAAACATGTAGTGAAACACAGCAGTTATTTTCACTTTACTGTAGGTATATTCTTTACATTACATTACATTATAGGCATTTAGCAGATGCTCTTATCCAGAGCAACTTACACCAGTTAGTTTTTTTTTTACAATGTTATCCATTTATACAGATGGATATTGTACTGAGCCAGGTGCGGGTTAAGTATCTTGCCCAAGGGTACAGCAGCAGTGCCCTCATCGGCAACCTTTCAGTTACGAGTCCTGCTCCTCAACCACTATGCTACACTGCCGCCCGCTCTGAGTTCAAAAAAGAAAATCAAACTCATGGCGGGATCTGTATTTTGTTCTTCTCTGCTATTGGAGCAGCAAAGTCAAACATATTTAAGTTAAGAATTTATGAACTAACAATGAAAGCCGTTTCGTTAATTTAATACTGTGCTTTATTTTTTTTTTTTTGGTTTATAACACTGTATGGCATGTTACAGTACCCACTTATAGCAATAATGGTGTATTTGCACACACATTTATAGAAATGCATAGGAAAAATTGTAAGTGCTTATTGTAGATGTGCAATATCAAGTAATACTGTTTATACAACTAAACAATAACACAAAACACAAATAGCAAAAAAAAAACAATTAAAAAACAAACCAAAAACAAAATTGGTGGTTAACACAAGTTCACCATTGTTCACAAGGGCTCCTCTTTTTTACACATGGAACATGGAATTGCTCCTGAACATATGGCCATAGCATTCCTTCTTTGTAAGAAAGTCACAGTTGACTAGATATTGTACCGTGCACAGAAAAAAATACCATTAATGCTGACGACAGAAACAAAACACATTATAATATAACAAGCAGTGAGTACAAAACCCTACAAAAAGAAATCTGTGATACAGAAGTGCAAAAATATTATATGAGTCTTTGGTCAGTCTGTGAAATAAATCAGAGACCGTTATATGCACAGTATTTTGTGTGTGTTTCGCGTGTGCACATGCTATTTGTCAGATGGTGTAAATGTATATGGGTCTAAATCTAACACTGCACTGTATGTTTATGCAATAAACACTCTCTCTACAACATTAAGTTGAAGTTTATAACAACTCTATAATTTATAGAGCAAAATTATTTCAAATTTAAGTTACTTTCCTTCTAACTTCAAAAAAACGCTCCTTCTAATTTAACACACTTAAATGTTTTTTTTTGGTTTTTAGGTCTGCTTCTTGCAATGAGATACTGAATTTGCAGTAGGAGTTCAAGGCACAAATCATTCCAAAGGCAAACTGACCTAAAAACAACGTACTCCCCAGATAGGAACTTTCTGTGCTGAAAAAATGTAAAGGAATATGTAAGATTCATTTAGTACACATACTTTGACTCACAAGCAGTGATGGATTGTCACTTCACAAAGGTTTTTTTTTTTTTTTTAAGAGCTTGTTGAAAAATTCTGAAATTGTCCAGAATAAAGGAATGTCCAAGACATTAAATAAATTAAAGCTGATCCAAGAGCTCCCCGGCCCATCACTGCGATGGGGACAAGCTTTTGGAGTTAAGTAAGAGGGCAATTCCCCACGATGGCAGTTAGTGTTTTTACAGTATACATCATCAGGAAAACAAAATACTCAAAACCCGCTGGAGCAAATATTGCCCGTCGTCTTTCTTCAGTCTTTATTTCTACATCGTGAACTGGCTGACTGTTCTGGAGAGAACAGAATTGGATTTTTGGATATGAATTTCCCTGTTTGGTTTTTTTTTTTCCTCTGTTATAGGTGTGAAGTCACTGCCATTGACTGTCCATACTGTCACTTGCTACATCCCCCCCCCCCCCCCCCCCCAGCCCCGCCCAGATTTCTCACAGACAGATGTTGATCTGCTTGGACAGCTCCCTCTCCAGGTCGGAGATGAGCGTGTCAAAGTCCTTCAGACTCAGTCTACAGGTGAAAGGGGCGTCCAGGTCCAGAGCGTCGGGGCCCAGGGCAAACTCATCTACGTAGAGGGGTCCCGGAGAGTCCCAGTCGCTCTTCTTCAGGGGCTCCTGTGGCCTCTCCTCCTCTTCCTCCTCCTCATCCTCGCTGTCGGTGCCCGCCACCTCGTCGTAGTCCGCCTCGGTGCCGGACAGGAAGTCGCGGCCGCACACACTCCAGTCACCTGCGTACCGGTTGCAGGGGGGGCTCTCCAGGCGCCCCCGCCCCCGCCGGGACACCACCGCATCCTGGGGCAGGTCCAGACGCAGGGGCAGGCGCTGGCCCCGGCGCCGCAGGGAACTCTGGGATACCGGCGGGGTGGAGGAAGGCGGCTCAGAGGTGTGAGTCTGGGTGGGGTGCTCGTCTGGGGCTCGACCTGTGGGGACTGAGAAAGGAAGGAGAAAGAAGATAGGGGAAAGGAGAGAAAGAGGGATAGAGGAGGTAGAGAGGGATGGATTTAAAAGAGGAGAGATAGCTGAGACTGTTTCCTAGTCCAGGAAATCATGAGTACCTCCACAAACAGACACTCAATCATCCACAGCCACCTGACCCTGGCTATGCATGATGTATAATGATGTTACAGTCTCTGTATCAAACACACTAATGCTGACAGGGTTTTAATCTAAGATAGAAATAAACAGTCCATCAATCTGGTCTGTCTGCTGCATACACATTCAAAGATGTGCGTGCGCACACACACACAAACACGCATACACATGCATGCACTCACACACACACACGCACTCACACATGCGCACACACACACACGCGCACACACACACACGCGCACACACACACACGCGCACACACACACACGCGCACACACACACACGCGCACACACACACACGCACGCACACACACACGCACGCACACACGCGCACACACACACACACACGCACACACGCACACACACACACACGCACACACACACGCACGCACACACACACGCACGCACACACACTCACTAGGCCAGAGCTGCAGCAGGTAGTGCAGAGCCTCGATGTGCCTCTTGAAGTCCACCGCGCTGGCGATCTCCTCGCTGTGGGTGAAGCTGCGGCCACCTCGGGGTGCCCCCCCCACGGCCTGGGCCCCCGGCCTCCATGACTCCTGGCTGGGTGTGAGAAGAACCGGGCCAAAGCACACAGCCAGGTTCTGACACGTCATGCGGTTACTGTCGCTGTGGGAGGCCACCAGGCTGAGGTGATCCAGGAGGAGAGCCAGGGTAGCCTGGAGAGAGGGAGACACAGACGATAAAATGATAAAGATGCTGCTGAACTGATAAAATTTATGAACTGATAAAGACGGGCAGCAGTGTGGCCTCGTGTGGCATTATTAACGAAAAGTAACCAACAAGGCTGCTGGTTTGATTCCCCACTGGGGCAATGCTGTTGTACCCTTGGGCAAGCTACTTAACCCACTGCCTCTGTAAATATCCAGCTGTATGGAGAAAACTGTAATCTACATAAGTCACACTCGATAAGAATGCCTGCTGAAAGACAATATTGTAACGATGAAGACTGCATTGCCCCCATAGAGAAACTATACTTGCAGCATCATGCATACAAACAGAATATAGTACAAAACAAAATGAAATATACTAATATTCATTAAAAATAATAAATACACCTTCAGACTTTTTCAGTAGTGGGCCAGCCCATATGCCCATAAGGGGCTAGTGTGGTTCTTTCTTAGTAGCGGTACTAAGGTTTTACGGAGTGATCAAGTAAATTATGGCAAGTTACAGTGGACAGCTATTTAAAAGAATTATAGCTACTGAGAGGAAGGGGAGCACTGAGAGATGGAGGGAGAAGGAGAGAGGGGGATGGGTAGAAGAAGAAGAAACATGTACCCACAGCAGTTTACCTAAATATCAGTCAGCTTAGTAAGCAATTACCGATGTAATTATGTACTGGCTACTGTGTAACTAACGAGTAATTACCGTTTATCTAAATCCTGTGACAAAGCAACTAATGTGGAACATAAGTCTGTCATTTATGTAGTTACGCAAGCACGTTCCTGCCCAGCAGTTCACCAGAGCTTACTGATGCAGGGACTGACCATTTACAGAGCGGTTATGGCCACTTAACGCAAGCATGGCCAAGACAAGCTGTGTCAAGGGAAAGAGAGGGATGAGAAAGAGAGCAAGAGAGGGGGGGTTTCTCGCTATTCTTGCTCTTGTGAAGCTATCCGAGCCACAGGGGGTTACATTTTCTCAAGACAAAGGAATATGAGCATAAACCAACATGAGAATGTCCTGGAGAGGAAGTGGTTTACAGAGCAATTCTGAAACATTCTGTTCTGTGGCCCACAGCCAGGAGCTGAGCCTGAGATAGGCCGGTCTGGGTAGACCCTCCCCCTCGCCTCCCCCTTGCCTCCCCCTCCCCTCCCCCTCCCTCCTCTTCTCCTTCTCCACCATCTCCCCCCTCTCCCCTCTCAGACATCCCCGCTAACAGAAAGTTTATTTCAACGCCTATAAAAATAATTATCATTGTTGAAACAAAAATAAAATCCAGGAATACTTGGTGGGAAGTTGGATGTAATAAAAACAAGCGGAGTGACTGCTACAGGGCTGTGTTATTGTTGTCAGTTTCCATAAATAACTTTGTCAAGGCTGAGTCCACTCACCCTGAAGAGAGAGGGAGAGAGGGGAGGGAGAGAGAGAGAGAGAGAAACAGACAGGGAGAGACCAGAAGAGACAAGCAAAGAGAGAGGAGAGGAAGAGGAGAGGAAGAGAGAAAGACAGAGAGCGAGAGAGAGAGACTTCGACTTCAACAGGAGGGAAGCAGTGAGACAGGAGTGAAACAGAAAAAGAGAGGAGGACAGAGGGGAAGAAAGAGAGAGAGAGAGAGAGAGAGAGAGTGGGAATGCATGAGAGAGAGAAGGGGGGAGGTGGGAGAACCGCATGACAGAGAGACAGACAGAGCCCATCAGGAGAGCCTGCGTACCTTCTCTGGCTCTGGGAGGCACTGCAGCAGGGAGACGGTGCTCTGAGACCGCTGCATGTCCGCGCTTGTCCCGCAGGGGGCAGCGCGGGGTGGCCGCAGGGTCATGGCCTCCAGCACCACCTCGTACAGGGTCCTGGTGATCAGTGGGGATGGCAGCTCACGCAGGTAGTCCTTCAGGATGCCTGACCAAAAATCAACCATAAATTGGGAAGCCATTCAGGAAAAAACTGTAGATGAAGCTCAACACAGTGAAGAAAACATAATTACCTCTGAACCAATATCTATAAATAAATTAGGAAGTGTACATTATCTGTCTCTTCCTCTTGCTGCTCATATGCATATGCATGTGTGTATTTATATACATTACTTGACATTTTTGTCATTTAGCAGATGCTCTTATCCAGAGCAACTTGCATAGGTTACAATTTTCCATATTATTTATTTATATAGCTGGATATTTACTAAGGCAATTCTGGGGTCAATACCTTTCCCAAGGGCGCAGTAGTAGTCCCCCAGCAGGGAATCGAACCAGCAACCTTTCGGTTACAAGCCACACTCTTTACCGCTCCACCGCACTGCTGCCTACAGCCGTGCTTCCTCAGTTCCTTACTGTGACTCCCCAATCCTCCCTCCCCACCCCTCTGTCTCCAGAGTCCCCCCCAAATCGACCAATGTCCTGCTGTGAACTGACCGGTAATGACGTTAATGTCGGGGTACAGCTCTTCCGTCAGGGCGATGGCCGCGCTGTCTCTCTCAAACGCGTCTCTCAGTTCCTTCTTCACCGCCGCGGAGCCACACAGGCGATACAGACCCACCACCTACAGGCGAGGCGAGCCAACGTCACAGTATCAGTATCACATCAGTATAACATTAGTGACGGTCACATTACATTGCTGTCATTTAGCAGACGCTCTTATTCAGAGCAACTAGGTTACAAATGTAGCCATTTATACAGCTGGACATTGACTGAGGCGATTCTGGGTTCAGTGCCTTGCCCAAGGCTACAACAGCAGTGCCCCAGCAGGGAATTGAACCAGTAACCTTTCGGTCATGAGTCTTACTCCTTACCACTATGCCACTCTGCTTTCCCATACATGTTACTATAAAGTTCTGTGAGGCCCATACATGCAGCCTGTTACATGACATTACTTGATGAGCTATACAGCTGCTTCTGAAACGACACTCGTCCATGCACAGAAGGATGGTTCTTCTCTATGAGCCGAGGTCCTTAACCACTATACCACACTGCTGCCCCATCTTAAGAGCAGCCGAGATCAAGGATGTCAGTGATCCCATGCAAATCCAGTGATCCTGTGCAATCCAGCTGTTCAGGAGCCGATCCCTCCTCACCTTCAGCCCTCTCTTCTCGATCTCCGCCACGCATTTCTGGATGATCAGGGGCACCTTGACGGTGGAGCCCTCGTTGTCCACCAGGTGGCGCAGCTCCACGCCAAAGACGCTGGGAGGCTGGAGGTCGCTGGGCCGCGGGGAGGGGGGCTCCCACTGCTCCAGGAGGGTAAGCTTCACGTAAAGGAGCCCCCGCGGCTCCAGTTTCACACAGAGTTGCTGAGAGCGAGAGCCTGGGGGGGTCAGGAGAGGGGGAAGCGGAGGGGGGGTGGGGGGTGAGGAGAGAGGGGGAGAGAGAAAGAGAAAGCATTCACTGAGCTTCACTCGGCTCAAAGTTCATGACCCGTTCCCTTGGAACTGGGGCAGAACAGCCCCGCTGAAAAAACTGGAGTCTCACTGTCAAATACTGTAGCACTGGGAGACATGTTGGATCTATTGCCCTCAAAGGCTTCCTCCCACGTGACCCCTTCCCCGCGCCCCCCCCCAACCCCATTTGTCTGTCTGTCAACATATCCGTTACGTTTATAAATTCCCCTCACGATCCTGTCCTGAGAGACAGAACATGCTACACATCCACAGTTTGATGCTAAATACCAATTTAAAAGGGAGTGAACAACACATACGTAAGTGTCAGTCACTTATTTAGCCTTAATTAGTATTTTGACATGTGACATTCTCTGTACTTTTAGAAGGGGAGAGGTTACGCTGCAGCCAAGAGGAAATGCTTTAAAAAATGAAATGTGGTACACAGGGTGCAAAGCTCAGTTAAATCAGAATCAGACAAAGTCTCCTTAATTGATCTGTCCCTTAACTGCTTTTAAACAAAGATTTAGATTCCTAAATTCTCCCCCCCCCCCACCTCCTCTTTCTCTGCGTTCCTCACCTCTGAACAGTGGGGGTATGGCCACCGCCCCCAGACAGCAGACGCGGTTTCGAGTGGGGGCTGTCGGGCCGGGTGGCACGGTGGTGGGCGGGGCAGGGGTGGAGCAGGGGTGCGGGGTGAGGACCACCAGCTTGAGCAGCCTGGCCCGCTCCAGCTCCAGGTTGAAGGTGTGGTTGAGCAGGAGGGTGGGGCCCCGGCAAGTGAGCAAGGCGGTGCGCGCCCGGGTCACCCCATCCACCTGGATGGCGCAGAACACCTCCTTGTTGGTGTCCGACTTCGGGGAGCGCAGGACCTCCTCCAGCCCAAGGAGGTGCACCGTGAGGAGGCCCGAGACCCGCTGCGCGCACCGGGGCTGCTCCGACAGGCAGTACGGCCGGAAGGAGCCCGCGTCCGGGACGGCCTCGCCGGCCGAGTGGGGAGGGGGGGGTGGGGTGGTCTCGGGCGACGGGGCGGCCCCCTGCTTGGGCGGGAGCTCGGGGGAGTCCCCGTCGCTCAGGTAACCCCCTTTGCTGGTGGAGCGTCCCCGGGAGGAGCGCCGCAGGGGGCGGGCGGGGGCACTGGTATCCAGGTGATAGCGGCTGATGACATTGTTCGAGGACTCCTTGCGGGCGTTGGGCGGGGACGTGCCGTCTGGGGGGTTCTGGCCCGGCCCGTGGCGCTGGGTGCGGGACGAGCGTAGGCTCAGCTTCCTCCGCAGCTCGGGCAGCTTGCGCATCTTCATCGAGAGCCTCCGCACCGTCCCCGGGGACTTGATCTTGTCCATCACGCTGCTGGCTCCGCCCCCGGCCCCTTTCTTCTGGGCGCCGGGACTGTCCGAGGGACCGGCCGCCACTGTGCTGTTACCCTCACTCCCGCCGCTGCTGCTACTGTTACCGCCCCCTGCCTGCTGGGATTCCAACTGGGAGGCCTGCTGGGACACATCTGGGGGGGGGGGGGGGGGGGGGGGGGGGTAGAAAGGGAGGGGAAAAGAGGTGGAGAGGAGAGGAAAGGAAAGGAGGAGAAAGACAAACCATGACTTGGGAGGATGATTATAGGTGATCTGCAGTGAAAGGAGACTATATACGTTTTGACATTCCTCTCTCAGTATTTATGGAACGGGTGAGGTTACGCCTACAGTTGGGTACACCTAAGCCCAACAGGAAATGCTTTAAAAAGGAGATACCTTACATTACACTATATTACATTACAATACGTCATTTAGGCGATGCTCTTACCCAGAGCGACTTCCAAATAAGTGCATCAATACCTCCTTTTTGAAAATCTCTAGCAAACAAGAAGCAACACAAAAAGTGAAATATTTTTAAAATACAAATTCCTTTTTTTTTGTTCAGTTGTTGAAACACCCTTGACAACACTTAAATCAAATCCAACCTTCACATAAATCTAAGGTTCTAGGGAACTGTGGGGCATTCATCTTAATTATGTTTATTTAACACCACAGCAAATCCTTTGGATATCTGTACCAGTCCAGTGCAATGCTGAAACAGTCAAGTCTTTCTAGCTACACACTCTCAAAGGTCTCCTGTTTTCCAGTAGCAGGAACTCCTCCCAGCTGATCTCAATCTAAGATTGTTTGATTCAGCTAAAAAAAAAAAAAAAAAGGGCAAAATAAAATCCAACAATCCACTTTACCCTGGGTTAACCCGTGAGCTATCCCTTTCCAAGGTACTCTGTAAGAGTGTCAGTTTCAAGATGTTGAACATGGTAAATACTTAAAATACTCTGTGTGTTCTTTGGTGGGCTCTCTCTGAGTACCTGGGTGCTCCTTCTTGCTGACTGCTGCGGACTCCGCCATGAGCTCTTTGGTTTGACAGTCACTCCCAGGGCCAGCGCTTCCCTGCACGCACTGACCACCACTGCTGCCCTGGCTCTCTAAGCGGGACCCCCCACCACTGGCAGCAGAGCTCCCGAGTAACCCCGCCCATCTTTGGGTCCGGGTTTGGGTGTCTCTCTTGCTTTCTGGCGATCCCTCCGCGTCCCTCTTCCTCCAGGGGTTCCCGTAGTCTGCGCTTCCACCTCCCCCCCCGAAACGCGAGTCCTCCTCTTCCGGGATGGGGTTATACCAGATGTTGCTCTCCCTGTCCGCCCCCTGCCTCCATTCTGTCAAACAGTTGGGGAGTAATCTGGAGGCCTCGTCTGCAGCCTGGGGCTTTCCTGTGGAGAGAACCCAGGCTCGGCTGCTCCTGTCGAGGGTCTGGAGGTAGGCCCCCTGCCCGGAAAGCTTCGCTCCGCTAGAGGAAATGCATATCTCGGCATAACCCCCTACTGGATGTGTCAATTCTGGCAAAGCTGCACTGGGTGTCTCACAAGAGGCAGCACAATACCCCGGTTCCCTCTCAAAATCCTTACGTCTGCTTTCCAAGCCATCCTCACCCAGAGTCTTTTGGCTCCAGGCCTGCTTTGAGACTTGGGCTTTTCCTGAGCAGCTCTCCCAGTTGGGAGCCCGAGAGCCCAGGCTATGTTGACCCTCTGTGCTTGGCGAGTCCCGGGATAAGGAAAGCTTGGCCCAGTTCTGTTTTTTGGCAACTGTGATCAGAGGACCACGTCTGCTGGTGTCCTCTGTAGGGAGAGGTTCAGCTTGTACTGCTGAAGATGACGATGATGACGAAGAGCTTTGTAGGAAATCTGTTTTCCCAGGGATATCTGAGGGAAAAAAATTACTACTATTATAATCATAATAGTCATAACCACTGTCATCCATCATCAATTGCCTTGTTTATGTCATGTAAAAGCCCAGGGAATTGTGGGATATACAAATGAGAAAAACACTCTGGATACAATCCAGTACCATTGGAAGAGACAATATAAGTATACCTAATTCAAATCCAGTATACTGAATCTCAGATAACCGAGTTAGTCTGATGATTGCAAATCCATGCTGCGCTGTTTGTTAGTTTTGACTGGCATACCTGACTCTGAGGAACTCCAAAGTTTTTAAATAAGTTGAGGAGTTTATTCCTCTCTAATGAGTCATGCAGAAAGAGAAAAGACAGAGGAAACTGAAAACAGAGAGACCACAGACAGGCTGACTTCGAGAGAGAGAGAGAGAGAGAGAGAGACAGAGAGAGAGGGAGAGAGGGAGAGAGGAGGGGAGAGAGAGGGGGGGGGGCTATAATATTTAGTGGTTCGTTTAATAAGCCTTTTGCTCTCTGACATCCTGCACATCTGGGCTTCTCTCTTTTCCCTCTCTCTCTCGTGTTCCTGCATGTGACTCCCGACACACAGCGTATCTGTCCAGGGAAACACATGATGAATAGCAGCTCTTGTCCACGTGTCCGTCTATCCGTCTGACTCCATATAATCAACTTATACACATCTGTGCATCGTGCGCCTTTTTACCCATGAGCCCTTGCACCCGTCCATCTGTGTACCGAAAGGCGGTTGGGTCTCAGCCTATGGGCTTTACACAATAGTCCCTCCAGCTGAGCACCATCAGCTCGAGACTGTTGGTTCTCCTCCCAGGAGTGGGACTAGCATTTTTACATTACATTACATTACTGGGATTTAGCAGATGCTCTTATGCAGAGCGAGTTACATCAGTTACAGTTTTTTTTACATGTTATCCATTTATACAGCTGGATATTTACTGAGGCAGTTGTGGGTTAAGTATCTTGCCCAAGGGTACAGCAGCAGTGCCCCAGGAGGGAATAGAACAAGAAACCTTTCAGGGACAAGTCCTGCTCCTTAACTTGCTTCCTTAAATATTTCCATAATTATTCAGCTGTATATGTGCAATATGTATACACATGCTAAGTTAGTCACCCCACACTTTAGACTACTAACTACAATTAGTGAAAATGAACAGAACAACACTGCAAGTATGGCATTATTATTATCATTATTAATTATAATTAATTATTATTAATAATACCCCATCCATGACAAGTTATATATTTCTAAATATTATTCATATTTATTTTTTACAGCAGGATATTTACAGAAGCCATTGAAGCGCATTGCTTAACGGTATAATGGCCATGAAACACCATGTAACCACACCAGGACCCCTCTCGCTGCAAGGTCAGTTACTTTCCTCTTGTGCAACACTACAACCTCCCACAGCACTACACAGCCATTACAGAGCCCTTACAGTCATCACACACACTCACAAAATCATTGCAATAAGGCCGATATCGCAATGATGAAGTACCCCGACACAGAAAAGGCAAGGGCAGGACGCCCCCCCATTGGTCTGTGACATGACTGCACGGTCTTCACCATACTTCAGGCCATGTGGGCTGCCCTCCAGAACAGGAAGTGGAGTGTTACAGTCTGTTCACTGCAGACAACTTCCTGTCCAGGGAGGACGGCCAAGGATCAGAGGCAGGGAAAGGGGGTTGAGAGAGGGGGAGAGGGAGGGGAGGGGGAAAGGGAGGGGGGGCTGGAGTGGGGGAGAAAAGAGGGGCATTGTCCATTAAAAAAAAAAAGGCGATCTGTCCCTAAAAGTCTGTTGGTAACGTTAATCAGGGAAAAAATCCCTGTGTTACTTATGTATCAAAGCTGCCAAAATCACTTAAGATATTTTCAGTGCATCTGGAAGCAAGAGGAAGACAGACGGAGGGACGGACAGAGGGAGAACAACCGGCCGATTCTGTGGAGGCACTTGGAGTCAAGGGCTGATGTCAATGACCGGTCTTGTGCTTCAATCCTGACCACAGCTGCAGACCGAGAGGGAGGGGGACAGGGGGGTGAAACAAGCACACACTCACACTCACACACACACACCAACTCATTCACTATTCATCACAGCACCCAGAAATGCACGCACACACACACTCCTACAAACCAAGGGCTTATTCACTCCTGCCTCATCACAACGTCTCCTCACCCCATTCATTACACTGCTGCAATGCATACATGGTGATTTCATTTGTGTGTGTGTGTGTGTGTGTGTGTGTGTGTGTGTGTGTGTGTGTGTGTGTGTGTACTTGTCAATCTACAAAGAAAGCATGCCTGAATTTACCCTTCCAGTGTTTGGACACACAAGATTTCCTACGTGTTGACGTCTGTGACAGTCTTAACCTCTGAGCCACTTCAAATACACGTAAACGTACCTCACTGTTCATACTCTTTAACCTCAAGATACAACATTAAACTTCTTCAGTCCGATTTTCTGTCAGATGCAGCACTTTAGCTATGTGTAGATTGCTGGGAGGAAGTCACTGACCATCACTCAAACTCTGAGGCTGCAGGTGTGCCTCCAGTCTATATTTGTGTTGGACGTCATACTGTCTTTCTTTGGCTCCTTCACCATTCACACCATTGCCAACCCAGCTGCCCCACTGATCTCTCTAACCCTATAGAATAGGCTGTGCGCAACATTAAAGTACCTCTCAACACCTCCCAAGTTCAAACTTCCCCTTGTCTGCCAACACACAGAACAAAATGCTATTTTTTTTCTCTTCATTCACCCAGCCAGAGGCATCTAAATTAAAACAACTTAACAGTTACTGTGTGAAAACTCTACCAGAAAACAAAGCCTTTTCAGTTTGACAAACTGGTATTTATGCAAAAAAAAAAAAAAAAAAAAAAAAATTTCCACCGAGACCAAATCCCATTACAGCATTTCCAAAAAAGCCCTGTCACATCTAATGGAACGACAATAAAAAGAAAATAAATAAGAACTTAAATGCTTTGGGCAGATTTGTGCGGTCAAACCAAGATTTTTTTGGGGAGGAATTGCCTTCCTCTGAGACAAGCGCAACTCCCAGAATGCACTCTGTTAACCACACGACAAACTCTTGCGATGCTGAAACTTCCTTATAAGTCATTGTTCAAAGTATCATTTTCTAAGCCCATTCCTCCGTCTTTGTCTACCTCAGCCTTGCTTCTCACCGGTGGCAGCAATAAGATTGCTGAACTGAGATCAGTAACAACAAACACACGCCGCTTTATCTCAGGAACCATCTCGTCCCTTCGAAGGGATTTTTCCAAAATTACAGGAACCTTGTGCTGAGCTGATCTACTGATAGAGAGAAATGAGGCTGAGGGGAAGAGACCATAGAAAGAGGCCAGTCTTTACAGTTATTACGGAAACTCCCCCATCTTAACATCTGACCCAGTTTTTTGGTCCAGGGTATGGGAGTACAGTATGTCAATGCTCAAAATGGTCACCACACAAGGGAGAAATGGCTGGCATTGTATTCCTAAAAGATGCTCTTACTGTTTAATGCAGCATCAACAGAGGCAACATACTCCACACCAAGAGGTCACGTTTTTTTTTTTTTTTTTTGTACCTCTCAGAATGGGTGCTGGAAGTGTCCTCTGACGAAAATTCCCTTTGCTTTTTTTCCCCCAATGCGAGTTAATATTAACATAAGCAGTGCTGCCATTATTATTTCATAATTCATGAATATTCTCTGCAGTGGCTTGTATGTAAACAATTTTGGGAAAACGTTAACGAGCGCACCGCGTAAGAATTTTGCAAGATGTACATATACAGTACCAAGGAACACAGATTAGCGGCTTGTGACCATTGCTGGTAGACTGTTCATGTGTACAGTGCACCTATGTGAATAGAAAAATTCAAAATTACCCTCTTAGAGGACCCTCTTAGTCCTCTAAGACAACAGAAAATTATTCTGTCAACACTACCCATATCCCATAGAAATTTAGGCCCCAATGTCCTATGAGGTGTTTTCTGAAGGGAGGTTCGAGTTCACTTTCATAATATATGCTTAAGTTTATTTGTCCATTCTAAACACTCCCTTATGAAGACAATGTTTTGCTTGATATTATTTCAATGAGATCCTGTTGTTTGTGTCTTCTTGCTCCCCAGACTTCCCTGATTAAAAAAAAAAAAAAAATCAAAATGACTTCTCCAGGGCAACCTCCGGGAAGTGAAGGAAAAGGAAGTTGTAAAAAAAAGAAAGAAAAAGAATAATATTTCTAAACTGAAAGACAGGAAGTACAGAAACAGGGAAGGACATCTGTGACACAGTAATGGCTATAGGTGTCAATATTTGTTCTCAATAAAACAGTCAAATATATTGGTGAAAGCTTTGTGCTTTTCATAATTTCATTTTAAATATTCTTTTTTTCTTAATAAACTCAAGCCTCATTACAGTTGATTAGCTTGTGAGGTACTGGGCCGTCATGAGAAATAACCAACTTCCTGTTTGAGATGCAAAAAAAAAAAAAAAAAAAAAAAAAAAAAAGCACAAGGATCATGGGATGTTTAAAGAACACAGAAAGCGATAACATACACAGATAAAATGCAGATTGCAGTGTCTAAATCCGAGAAATACACAGCCACGCCACAGTGCCTCTCTTTTACCGAGATAGTGTGCTGAGACCACAGGGTTCCTTTGACTGCATTTTGTGCTGTTTAAGGAATTTGCAAGCCCATCTTTCCGCCATGCCAGCGAAGCCAATATGAATTTGGGGTCGAAGCAGAAAAAGACTGATCAGCACAGAAAAACAGAGAGAGCAAGAGTGAGAGAGAGAGAGAGAGAGAGAGAGAGAGGAGAGAGAGAAAGAGGTCTCTGTTCCTCTGCCCTCATGTGGCTCACAGATGGAGAAAGATAAAGAACTCTATTGACAGTTACTGGTGAGCTCCAGATCACACGCAGGGATACTCACAGGCACGCATGCACTCACACACGACACAGAATTTCATCACAAGGTCGAACACAGGCGCTGGAACACAAGCAGCTAATCCTTAGCAGCCCTGACCTGGCTGCCGAACAGCGGTAGCACTGAAACACACACACACACACACACACACACACACACACACACACACACACACACACACACACACACACACACACACACACAAATCCATGTGCACTCTTGCATGCACACACAATCACACAGGAAGGCCGGGTTCTCAGGTAATGGTCTGACAAACCAGACAGTAAATTATTTCAAAGCGTGCAAACAGGTATTCAAAGAAGGGCCAGAAACTTCAGGATCAGGTGATACTGTAAAAGTTTAAATATCTGGTAGATCACATTCACACAGCAGACAAAAGTAGCCCTCTCCTAATCCCACTCTCCTCCATACCTCAAAGCTCAAAGCTCTCTCTGCCACTTTAATTACGCGCACACACACACACACAGACACAGACACACACACACAAACACGCCAAATTGTCACAGAAAACACGGATAAACATACACGCACACATACAGTCACAACAGACACACACCGCAAGCCCTGCCAAGCCTCCTGTCCCTTCATGACCAAACACCATGGTGTTTTATACACACGCCCACACTAAAATGCACGCATGATCCAGCTTGCCAGCTCCTTTCCCTATTTTAGACATAACCAGGAGTGAAGGAGGGGGCGGGAAAGGGGGGGGGGGGGGCAGGCTAAGAGAGGGAAGGAATGAGGATGGAAGGGGGGGGGGGGGGGGGGGTAGACAGAGAGGAGTTGGGAGGGAAGTGGAAGAGGGCATGATTGAGAAATGCAAAATGAGAGCCAGAGAAATTAAGCACCAAAAAATAAGGCATATCCCGCCATCTGTCACAGAACCGGTGCGACTGGAGAATCTCACACTTCACTGGGCCCGAGATGAACTCATTCACATTGAGGGGGGAAAAAAGGGAAAAAAAAAAGTGTGGAAAGGTTCAGTCAGTTGAAATAGGAATATGTCTAACATGTAACCTTAGGAGAGTTCACTCTGTGTCGGGCCCCACCAAAATGGCAGAGGGACGTGTGAACAGCCTTTCTGCTCGGTGCGGACGTCAATGCGGCATAGTAAGCCTCCGCTGGGAAACGCAGTCCTCCACCGTCCCATGAGCCCTCACTCCTCCTGACCCCGCATACCTCGGACTGACCCACTGATCTCTGTAACGCAGATCAATGGAACGGGCCAGGGTTTAAGCAATTCCAGCCCTCCGCCAACTGCTCCTCATTCCTGCGTCTGTCACAGGTGCAGACATACAGAGCTCCCCAGGAACTGACCCCAGGTCAGTTTCATATTGTCGCACAGATTGGTTTGAGTTAGCATTGTGACCGGGTCAGCTGACACTGGCCCGCTCCTCGGGGGCTTTGTAAACAACTTACAGTCGCACATCTCCGCCGAGTGAGAGAGCTGATTGTTAGGGAGTGGTGGGAGGAAGGAAAGTACACAAGGTATTGAAGCTAATGTTATGATACAATCACTAACTATCTTATACCTTCATATTCTTTACATGAACAAGGAGCTACAATAAAAATCATACCCTCAGAAAACTTTTTAACAAATAGATTATTATGCTAGATACTAAAGCAAACTAGCTGCCTACACTTAAGGAAAACTTGAAGAAATACAGTGAAGCAAACATTGTAATGTCTTAGAGAAGTTGAGGTGATTTTTCCATAAAGAGAGAAAGAAAAAAAGGTTTAAAAACGAATAACACCGCACAAAGAGACGTTCATAGTCATGGTGAATACGGTCAACTCACTGACAATAAATTTCTAAATATGAAGGGAGAGAGCAAGAGGGAAAAAAAGCACAGTGGCCTTCATTCAGTTAGCATGCCGAGCTCCGCTTCTCAGTCATTGAGACTCCATGTCAATACAACCCATCTTTTTCAACTTACTACACACCCAACCCTATCAAGCACCATAATCCAGCCAAAACTGCCAAGAAACAGGCAACGCGATTTAGAACGCACTCGATTTTGAGAGATGCTGTAGATTATGTTAGCCGTTGTGTCTGAATGAGTGAAATCAGTGGCACCGTTGACTAACGCGGTTTTGATAATGCCCTGGGCCACAGCAGTGCCAAAGGGAACGAAACCTTGGCGGAGGTGGATGCGTTCGGCGCTCACCTAACGGAAAATAACTGAAAATCTCGGTGCTCCAATGTTGACAGGCAATGCCCGGGGCCCGGGGCCCAGGTTTTCGGTGGCCGCCCCTCCCAGTAGGAGCAGCAGGGCTGGCTCTTGAATGGTTGAATTACGTAAGAGGCGCATATTTGCAGACAAACGCGTTTCGAGCTCGCTTTGCCAACATAACGGTACCCCTGTCTACTCAACCGATCCTTTGTCCCGTGCTGCCTCTATAACCATTACCTGCCTTTCGATTCACCTGAAATTAAACGGTACCTACGAACACAGCGTAATGAAGTTGGCAGGGGTCGTAGGAAGTCCACGGCGTGCATAATGTTTTCTTTTCGCGATTGCGACACAAGTTTAACTAAAACCAAATGTTTTAGATGCCAAAACTTGACGTAACCTACCACAGTTCAATTATTAACGAACGAAACGGGAGCAATGCAATGTTATGCAAGAAGTTTTTTTTTTTCATAAATAGAAGATTAGACAAAGAAACTGACATTTCACTAGGCGAAACGTTAATATAAATTCTGCGTTTCTCAACATTAAACATTCATTCCGAGAAAACTGTCAAGACCATATACACACAGGACATTGATTCAGCCAGCCACAAAACACACAGTCAAAGGTAGCCGATTCAACTTAAACAGCATTCAAAATATCTATAGCCGCATTTCGTTTTCCACGAGCTTACGTTTTCCATTCCCTGACATTCAAATTCTGTTACAGAGAACGAGCAAAACAAGTCAGCTGCACAGATCTGCACGAGAAGGCCTTCAAAAACATATAAACTACTTGCTAGAAAACACAGTTTAAAAAGTTTTACATGATCCTTTTCGCTTACCCCCCAGTTTCGGATCTGTTTTTCTGCGGAATTTCTCCTTGCCGCGGAGCCGAGAGAAAGTCCTTCTAAGTAAAGGTTCAGCCATGACTGCAACCCCGTATCCTATTTGTGTGTACTGGTAGGGGATGTGAAAACGGAGGGTTACCCCCTAATATTATACGGATTCAGACATCCTTCGCGTCCGCATTCACTGGATCCAGATCCGTCGGAAAAAGAGCGTCTCTGTGCGACTCCATCGCTGCCGAGCTCGGTGCGACTACTCAACCTGCCCCTGGTCCTTTGGCCAAATTTCCCAGGAAACAAATTCCTGGGATTCTTTCCCAAACTTTTTTTCACCTCCTGCAGCCAAGAAGAGAGGTCGAGAGACAATGAGCGCTTATGGGAATTGTAGTTCGAAATGAATTGCGGCGCAACAGCCGTAACAACGATTATACCGATAACATATAAAATAATAATAATAATAGCAATAATAATAACAATGATAACTTATTATTATTATTATTATTATTATTATTATTATTATTATTATTATTATTATTGATTTTATATGTATAGCACCTTTCACAAAATAAAATATTGTTCAAAGTGCTTCACGGTTAAGTAAATATTAAGTCATAGTAATAAAATATACACACATCAAATCAGACCATAAAACATTAAGAGCATTAAGAGACATTGGCGCTGCTGCATTCTGAATCAGTTGTAATCGGTCTGACTTTGTTTTTGGAAGTGAAAAGAACGAAAAGTAAAAAGAGGATTACGGTGGTCAAATCTGTTTGCTACAAATGCATAAATAAGTGTCTCTGCATTTGTTAGCGAGGCATACAGTCTAATTCTGGTAATATTTCTAAGATGAAAGAGTGTTTGAATGACACGGTTAATATGTGGTATAAGGTTCGAATCGGAATATCTCTCTAAATGCTGTGTTTGAAGCGTACGATGAGGACCTCAGTCTTTTCATGATTTAACCTGAGGAGGTTATTAGATACCCAGCACTTAATGTCTAACAGACAGTTCACTAATGGGTTAAAGTACAGTCCTTATTTGGTAACACAGAGATACACAACTGAGTATCATCAGCGCAGCGATGAAATTTGACACCATGGTCACAAATGATTTTGCCGAGGGGAAGCTTAAGCAGAGAGAAGAGGAAAGCGCCAAGGAATGAACGCTGTGGGACATACATTCAAAGAAACATAAAACTGCTTCTCACTTAAAGACAACTTGAACCAGTTCAATACTGTTCCAGAAAGGTACACTATCTGGCCAAAAGTGTGTGGACACCTGACCATCACACCTATAGGACCTTAATGGACATCCCATTCCAAAACCATGGGCATTAATATGGAGTTGCCCCCCAACAGCCTACAACAGCCTCCACTCTTCTGGGAAGGCTTTCCACAAGACTTTGGAGTGTGTCTGTGGGAATTTGTGTCCATTCAGCCAAATGAGCATTTGTGAGGTCAGGCACTGATGTTGGACGAGAAGGCCTGGCTCGCAATCGGCATTCTAATTCATCTCAGAGGTGTTCAGTGGGGTTGAGGTCAGGGCTCTGTGCAGGCCACTGGTGTTCCTCCACACCAAACTCGTCAAACCATGTCTTCATGGACGTTGCTTTGTACACAGGGGCACAGTCATGCTGGAATAGGAAAGGGCCTTCCCCAAACTGTTGCCACAAAGTTGGAAGCATACAATTGTCTAAAATGTCTTTGTATGCTGTAGCATTAATGTTACCCTTCACTGGAACTAAGGGGCCTAGCCCAAACCCTGAAAAACAGCCCCAGACCATTATCCCTCTTCCATCAAACTTTACAGTAGACACTGTGTATTCCAGTAGGTAGCGCTCTCCTGGCATCCGCCAAACCCAGATTCGCCCATCAGACTGCCAGATAGTGAAGCATGATTCATGACTCCACTGCTCCAGAGATCAGTGGCAGTGTGCTTTGCACCACTCCAGCCGTAGCTTGGCATTGCGCATAGTGATGTTGGGCTTGTGTGCAGCTGCTCAGCCATGGAAACCTATTTCATGACACTCCCGACGCACAGTTCTTGTGCTGATGTTGCAGCCAGGGACAGTTTGGAACTCTGTAGTGAGTGATTCAACAGAGGACAGGTTTTTACATGCTATGCCCTTCAGCAGTTGGCGGCCCCTCGTGGTCTACCACTTCGTGGCTGAGCTGTTGTCGCTCCTAGACACTTCCACTTGACAATAATAGCACTTACAGTTGACCGGGGCAGATCTAGCAGGGCAGAAATGTCGTGAACTGACTTGTGGCAAAGATGGCATCCTGTGACAGTGCCATGTTTAAAGTCACTGAGCTCTCCAATACGACCCATTCTACTTCCAATGTTTGTGTATGGAGATTGCATGGCTATGTGCTTGATGTTATGCACCTGTTAACAATCTGTGTGGCTGAAACACCTGACCTCAATAAATAGGAGGGGTGTCCACATACTTTTGGCCATATAGTGTATAACCAGTGTTGAAGGCAATCAAATAGTACTTTATTATCAACAGTAATGAAGGCAGCACTTAAGTCTAACAAAAGAGCTGACTCATTTTTTTTTAAGCAACATGCAGATGAAAGTCATTGACTATCTATACTAGAGCACTCTCAGTGCTGTGATTAGTGCAGAAACATACTTGTAACTTCTCAAGAAAGCTACATCAGCACATGAAGTTATTGAATTGTTTAAACACAAACTACTCCACAATTTTACTTGAGTGAAACCAGAGAGGTTGGATATGGAGCTAAAATTGCCAACAGAACAGTCCAGATTATTTTTCTTCAGTAGAGGTTGCTCTATAGCTCTCTTAAGAACAGTTGCAAAATCACCAGTAGCAAGAGAGAAATTTACCGTGTCTACCACACTTTCTGATGGCCGAAAATATCTTTAAAAGTTTAGCAGGGATATGATCAAGACAGCACATAGGTTTCATTTGAGAGACAACTTTGCATAAGATACCTCAATTCATGAAAAGGAGTCCATGACAGTCTCATATGGTACACAACAGAGAGGTTAACCTCAAAATGTGCACAAGTCCTTGCCATGATGAACATAATCTTTTCTTGAAAGAAAGACGTGCACTCTTCACACCTTGTCTGGGAAAAAGGCCTAGTGAGAGCCTTCAGAAGGCAAAGCAGGTCTAACCAAGCAGTCAGTTAAGAGAGAAAAAAATATTCTTGGATTATTCTTACTGCTAACAACAATTGTTGAAAAACAGGCTTGTCTGTCATATTTTGTGACTCTGTTACAGATTTAATTGTTCTTTTAGGATGCCTTCGTGAGTCTGTAGCCCTCTTTTTCTTCCTCTTTGCTCAGCTTTGTTGTAAATATTTTGTATCTGGCTGATTGCGACAGACCTCCATGGCATCTTAGGTATTGAAAACATCTTTTTTTAAATTTCTGAGGGGCAACAATATCCATGACAGCACTTAACTTGTTGTTGAAACTCTCCACCAGCTCCTCCACACAGCAGGAGTCAGGTGACAGCAGAGGGATATTAGCAAGGTCTGCAAATGATTTTGTCTTGCCTTGTGGTCTTTACACATGTTTAGTATACTATTGTCCCTTCCACATGAGCTCTATGGATCAAATGTCAAATGATTGGTATTCCTGACCACTCATACATATCACGTATTCATTTAATTAGCAAATGCCCGTTTCCAAGTCAGCTTTTATAGCATACATTTACAATTATCCATTCATATGGCTGTGTATTTTCTTCTGAACAAATATAGGTTAGGTGTTGTATTAACAATTAAATCGCTACTTCTTGTTCAGCACAGTTCAGAGATGGTTAACCAGATTGTGCAATATTATGTCATCCTGTTGAGGAGCACTGACACATAACTAACCTGGGTCTGGGCTGCTGCACCAGCATGACCAGAGGCAATATAGACACATGCATGGATAAATTTGGTCTGCTTCACCCTCTAAGCCACCAACAACTGATTATATTCTGAATTCTATGATGCTGTAGATGGCAACTATCATTACAATGATTGTTATTGATTGAAGCACTATTATTATTGTTATCATCATCATTATTATTGTATTATTTTTATGTAAGGTGATAAGTGATAACAGCAACAAAAAAAGAAAATCAAAGACAATGCAGCGGACTACACGTTTTTCAATTATTAGACAAACGACTGGATTAGATTTCGATGTTCATCTGGAATGATATTCTGGCACATCTTACCGAGGTCACACATACGGTCTTCCAGTGCATGGGCAGGTGTGGGATACAGTGCAGAACACTGTTATCCCACACAGCAATAATCACGTCGCTCAGCATCTCCGGTAACTATAAATAAGGACTTCTGTTTCCTCTCTGTCTGACTGACTGACGCTGTGACCCCCCCCCCCCACCCCCCCCATCTTTGTACTCTTTTTTATTGGCCAGAAATAGACTGTGTTCGCAACTGTGAGATAATTTGAAGGAAATACAGCCAGAAGGAAAACACGCAACCCTGCCAAGACTAAGAGGCGCTCTGTAGGGCAGCAGAAACAGAGCAGATGATAAGAGAGAGAAAAGAGGAAAGCTATTTGTTGAACATGGGCTATATAGTGTGTTTATGTGTGTGTGCGTGTGTGCCTGTGTGTTTGGCTTTTTGTCGGTATCTCCCGCCACGTGAGAGAATTGGCATTGACAATTACTTCATCCTTCAATCAGTTACAGTCAGTCATATCTTCACTTGCAGTCACAGTTTTGCGGCAATTACGTAACTGAATACATAGTTGAATTGCATAACGTCAGAGGAAACATTCCCTCTGTTGGTTCAACAGTTATATTGCAACATTACCAAGTAGCTTCTCATTTTCCACACAGTTCACTAATTCAAGACATTATTGATTGTTTGCCATCTTATTTAAGTGCAAAGAAATAGCCTGCATTTGGAAACGGCCAGTTTCAGCTTCCCTTGCCAACTATTGCATTCTGTGCACTGTTCAGAAATACATTTCATAATTAAAAAGGCATTAAACTAAAAAGCAAGACCACCATTTTAAGAATATGAAACATTGTTAAGATATTGGCATTCAGAAAAACAACTGCAAGGGCTTTTTTTTCCACTGAAACCACATTGCCTGACGTCGGATTCATAAAAGGTTATAGTCACAGAACACATCAATTTGGACTGTCAACCCCTCTGAAGTGCTCCAAGACGCACCCCCATCCCGGAATGGACATCCTTTCCTTCTCCATGTCTGTTTTACCAAAAAGCTGTCAGGGCAGGCATCCAGCCTCCGAACAACCCCTGCACAGCACTTTGCCCGGTCCAGTGGCAGTGCTTTTCAGGCTTATCGGTCCTCCTACAGGCCCTGAAAGTTCTTAGTAATGGCAATGCATGGCAGCCAGGCCTGTCAGAGAGCAGAGACTCTGCCAGCCTGTTCCAGTCAGGTGTACAGAAGTAGTTGGGTTTAAACAAAGTGGGGAGGTGCACAGCTGAGCGTGGAGTCTTTCCATACATTGCACAGTTGCGTGTGCAGGTCCGGTTTGGACTGCACAGAAGACAGTTGGGTTTAAACAAAGTGGAGAGGTGCACAGCTGAGCGTGGGGTCTCTCCATACATTGCATAGTTGCGCGTGCAGGTCCGGTTTGGACTGCACAGAAGACAGTTGGGTTTAAACAAAGTGGGGAGGTGCACAGCTGAGCGTGGGGTCTCTCCATACATTGCACAGTTGCGCGTGCAGGTCCGGTTTGGACTGCACAGAAGACAGAAAGGAAGCATGGGATACCAAGTATGCAAACCCTTTCCATGCTTCTGACCTGACCTACCATGTCAGTAATTAGACACGCATATTTTGCCTCCTGCTTACCCTATGCACCAGCCACTATTCTCCTGCTTCTTCGAGATGCTTAGCCGTCTTCTGCTCATATAACCGCATTATTCTGTTATGTCCTCTGTCCATCTTGGCCCCCGTGTGGTGGAGCGAGCTTCCTGTCGAAGTCAGAACAATGGAGTCGCTGGCCACCCTCCCTCCAGAATTGAAGACCCACGTCTTCAGACTGTACCTCAGTCCCCCTACCTAACTGTGATGTCTAATTCCCCATATGTGTGGTTTTATACATGGCAGCTTAAATACAGGATATGTGGTAGCTATTCTTTTAGAATAGTATAGTGGCTATAGCGTGTAGTGTATAGCATATAGTGTATACAGCATCAAATATATTCGATTGCAGAAAGTCATTGAACCAAGCACACACTTGTGATCTCAGAAACTGTATTTAGCACTGACACATGTTTGAATGTGGTTGGTAGTTTCCTGTGTGCACCACTTTTCACGCCATTTCATGAGTTGTATTTTGTGTGTCACTGTGAGTAAGAGCATCTGCTAAATGATGAAAATGTAATTGACTTTGATATCCGTGGTTCACTGACGGGGCTGACTTTTCTGAGCCATGGTTCAATCACAGCTGCTACATTACTCTCTCTGCCAGATGTACTGTAGGTGTCTAGAGGCGTGATGTCAGCAAGGTCGGCCAGGCCCCTCAACCCTGTGTAGCATGCGGCCAAGTGATGTTGTGTCTCAGGTTCAGCTGATGGTGGACACTTGCGTGTGACTGCACGCCCTGAAGACCAGTCTGTGAGCAGGAGAGGTCGGTCTACTGTATGTCAGGGATGTGGAGGAAGCAGTATCCAGGCCCACACGAAAAATGATATAGTGTGAGTATTAAAGTCATTTTTAGCTCAATCAATACGCTGAAAATATGTAGATTTTTGTCATTTTGGTGTACTACAATATATTTCAGTTTGCATTAACATATTTTGAATGTATTTTCAATATATCTGGGGGCTGAACAACAAATTTCTCAATATATTTCATATTCCTATGACGGGATCCAGTGCAGAGTCAGGGAGCCTGTCCCTCAGATGCTGATCTGCCCTCAGAAGCCTGCAGGAATGCACAGGCAAGCTTTACACTCCCAACTCTCCTCTGTATGTTAGACAATTAACTCCATTCAGCCTTAGCGCCCTCAACTGGTGGAAAAGGGAACAGCAATCGTCTGCTGGGATTCGATTCCTGAAAACCTCCACTTAAATAAAGCCATTTGAACCTGTAATTGTGTGTCCCGTCTCTAACAGAAAAGTTCGCAAAATCTAACGTTAGACGGCTAAAAATGATTTCAGAAAATAATATTAATAAATAAAATTTATTATTATCATTAGGCTATCATTATTTAGGGGTGCTGAGATGAAATTTAGGTGTGCTTGAGCTCCCCTAAAAAGAGTCTAAAATCGCCAATGTCCTAAACCCCACCAGAAACGCTCCTTATACTGCACAACACAAAATCAATAACCGTAAAACTGTCAAAAATAAATGCACAATGATTTTTTTAATATTTCAATTTTAAATTATATATACAGTATGAGAAAAATGTCCCTATGATCTAGTCTTCAAGTAAGAGCCATGCACTGTAGAACTGTCAGTGTGTCAGTTAATTTTTCCGTCTGCAAGTTTTGTAGTGTCCAGCCAACCAATCAGAAATTATTGAAATCGTTGATCTAACCAATGATATTGACACTAGGGGGGCAGAAAAACGTGATTCGCCTACAGGATTCCAAACGGACGTAACTACTCTGACAGATGTACACATGCGTCTGGCCAGAACAACGATCAGTCGTTTGCGTGGGCAATGCCCACCACTGCCCGCCTCTAGTTTCGGCCATGGCCTAATCCAGCGTTTCCCAAACCTCCCCTGGAGGACCCCTTTTCCTAGCAGGTAGAGATGTAAAACATGCAGGACAAGGGGTCCTTGCTGGAGAGGTTTGGGAAACTCTGGTCTAATCCACTGTTCGGTAAAATTACTCGCTGGCTTCCACCGAAAGTAGTTAAAAACAGATGGAAAACATTCTCAACTGTGCCACAGTATGCGCACTTTCTGACACATCCTTATTGAACTTGTTAACTTATTTGCTGGAGGCGATGCTGTCCTGCAATAACCTCCGCTGGAGGTCACTCACTCTTTTGGGGAGTGGAGTTCTGTCGAAGTCTCCAAAGAGGGCGAAAGATATGGGAATTTCATTGAAGAAAAAAAAACTAAAAAATGTCCAGGAATGCAATAATAATAATAATAATAATAATAATAATAATAATAACAACAACAATAACAATAACAATAATAATAATAATAATAACAACAACAATAACAATAATAATAAATAAAAATTCATGTTGTAACAGGACGAGCGGCCATGATTTGCATTTGTTCGAAAGAATGCGCAATTCTAACTATGAACTTGTGGAACTATAAATCAATAACCATAAACACATGACGTGGAACTACAGACCGTGTAGGACTGCGGTAATACAACTTGTACAGCAGTGCTATCAACAGAATAATTTATTTAGGAAGATAAGACATGTTTTATTTTGTTCATGTAAGTACATTTGTTTTAAAAGTCATTTCGCTGCAGAACTCTCGGTTATTAGATGCAGCATTGCCGTTTGGAGAGCGATTCTCGTTTCTTGCACTGCATATTTTGTCAGCACAATTATTTTCCTATATTTATAAACATGAAAGTGCGAAACACCATTCGCGGTACTGCTCTCAGAAACTGAGATGAACGATAAGGCTTTTTTCTTTTTCAAACGACAGTTTCTAGATGTAGCGCTGCCTTTTCAACACACACACGGTCTCTACGACGCCTGCATAAATAAACATTTGCGGTTCAACACAACAGGCTGCATTTCAATAGATAATCGTGTTAATAAAAGGTCAGAAACTAGTTTTCGCAATTGAGGAAGTAAAGCGTTTCTGAGAGCTGCTTACGAAAGCAGCGAAACACATTCTTTTGCAGCAAGTCAAAACACAAGCGCCTGAGGGAGGCGAGGAAACGATGCGAAACGTCCTCGTTGGAGTCAGTATCAAGGCTGCAATATTAGTTTGCTCGGAATTTGCGGCGAACTGACAGCCTCTCTCGCGGTGAGCAAGTCATCAGGTGAGTTGTTCGAAGGAAAGGTTTACTCCGACAAACCTAAGGGAAGACAGTGTGGGACTTCTGTAACTTCTGTTAACTGTTACGCACAACACGCGGGTGCATTTAGGGTGAAAGCTAGACGTGTTAAAATTCTGAATGTGGATGCTCACATTCACAGCTAGAATTAATGATTACACAGCGATGCCACTGAAAGTCTACGCTGCCCTATACTGAAGGGAAGTAAAAGAAAGAAATTTCTTGCGAAGGAAAATGGTCCAGAGCAAACTCATTGACGGGGTTTTGGGGGGGTAATCAGCATCAAATTTCCTTTATCTGTTTCTTTCCTGTCTGACTGGGGACTGGGTAATCTCTGCCCCACAGGATGGCCTTCAGGGTGGATGGGGTTTTGGGGCGCCTCCTGGGGCTGCTACCCCCCGTCTCCTCCACGTTCGGCCTCCTCCAGCTGGCCGCTCTCGTCCTGCTCGCCACCCTCTTGTGCCGCTTCGCCTGCTGGGTCTGGCGCTACACCCGCAACATTCATCGCCTGAAATGCTTCACCCAGCCTCCCAAACGCAACTGGCTGCTGGGTCACCTGGGGCTGGTGAGTGACTGACCGGGCACTGTTTGCACATACACATATACACAATGTATAATTGCACAGTGCTGTGATATCGGGACACGGTGCATGTGTTGCCAGATGATCTGTTGCGATGAATATGCTGTAACACGGTCTTTTTTAAAAAGAGTACATATGGTATTACATGACATCACAGAGAGCACGTATGATGTGATGTGATCTTTTGTGATTTGCTGCGTATGATGCGATATGATCTGCTATGGTTGAGCACATATGACGCAATATGATCTTTTGTGATAGAGTGCATATGATGTGAGATGATCTTTATGATGAAGTACATATGATGCAATATTCTTCTGTGATACAGAATGGTATAGTGGCTACATATGGTGTAAAAAATTGCATTTTTGAAACTGCTGGATGAAATAAATGTAATGAAATTAGACGTTTCAGTGTTGTGTTACCAAAGCGTGGTTGTGAATTATGTCAAGTCTCAGCCGATACATACATAGATGAACAGTTGCTGAGTCAGTTGCACCAGAGATGGTGGGCATAAAATAAAAACCAATGATCTCTCTCTCTCTCTCTCTCTCTCTCTCTCTCTCTCACTCACTCACTTTCTCTCGCTCTGTTTCTCAAACCACTCACCCAAACCACAAAGTAGCTGCAGTTGTGCCAACAGAAAAAGTAATGCATGCTTTTTTTTTGCAATTTGTTCATAAAAAAGGCATAAGTCAATGCTTATTTGTTAATTTGGCCATGTCGACAGATGAGGAAGCTTTTGTGTACATCAGTTTTTTTTTTTTTTGTCCGTGTGTTGTAAGAGCCCCTCTTCCTGTTCTGGCATTTGCAACAGTTTTGTGTCAAATGGAGAAACCATGCTGACATTATGGAATTATACTGCCATGTCCCCAAGACCATAGGTCCACTTTCACTAAGGTTAACAGCAGCAACAACAACAACGAAATACGGTGCCATCCCATTCTAATCAATAGTGTCGTTCTTCAGCCGCACTCCCATTGTCGCCACATAAATGTTTTCCTTTCTGCCTGGCCTGTACATGGATGATTATGTTAAGCTGTAGATCATGACAGTGTGCCAGTTTGAGTATAGGAATCCATGGCTGTACAGACCACATGGACTTGCCGAGAGTCATGTACGCTTTGCAAGCTCAGTAGAAACCACAGTGTGACAAGCCTAGCTATGTAGCAAGCCATAGCATAAACTCTCATAAGGTGAATTTTTTTATGGACATGTGTGTGAGTCTCAGGCTCACAACCATTGCAAAGCCTTGCCTCGCGTGACTCCCCTCTGAATGGATATGATGCTAGTTTTGCAATGCAAAAATATTCTGCATCCTCATTATATGAGTACAGACAGTGCAATGTTTGTTTTAGGCGTAACCGCCTTGCAGGGACAAAGTGCAACCTCACAGGCACAGTATATGAACCTGAAAGGGCTTGGAGGAAATGCCTGTGTTTACTGAAAGTACACCATGATAGCATTTTGCATACATTGCAGAGATGACGTCTGTAGCATTGATTCATCAGTAGTAATCCTGTTTTAGTGGGGTTAAAACATAACTCTTGACCAGTTATTGTGCTGAGGCCTGCTTACAAAATGGACAGTGCCTGTTGCCTGTCAACCTTTCTGTCTGCAGTATGCTGCCGTGTCCAGTTATCTGTCCTTCAGATGTTGGTCTGTCTGCTATATCTGGCACAGTCTGTTGTCTCAAGCAAAGCCACTGTCTGCTTTTAAGTTTTTAAGTCTGCCTGTCTGTGCTCTTTGTAGCACAGGAAATATGTCTGACTGCCATCTGTCAGTTTGCAACTGTCTGTCTGATAATTTGCCTGTTTCTGTGTCCATTTGTCTGACTTGGGGACCTCTTTGTGTCCATACATTCAAAGCATTAAGGTTGTGTGATATGTGGTCATAGCGGTACATTTGTTTGGCTTGGAGTCTGATGAAGAGATTTCACTTGGCCTTACATTACATTACATTACATTACTTCATTTAGCAGATGCTTTTACTCAGAGCAGCTTACAAATAAGTGCATCACGATGCTAGGAGTAGTTATGGCAAAGTATTACAAGAGGTCAGTAAGATACAAAGTTAAGTGCTAGGCTAGTGTACAGTGGCTTTTTGTTATAATGAAAATAGCAATTGATAGGATAGATAGACATAAATAGGGAGGAAGATAGACTACAGATACAGCTTGAACAAATCAGTTTTAAGTTTTTTCTCAAAGGTGTCCGGGGAGTCCGTTATCCGAAGTTTAGGCAAAGGTTGTTGACCCCTCACACTAGGACATAAAAACCAGGGAAAAGAAAAAGGGAGATGGGGTGGAGGTGGGATGCCATAAACAGCCGATGCGGGCGGGTAGTGGAAAGTGGGATTTTTACAGTCATGGATGAGCCCAGTTTGTCTGTGTTACATATATTATTGTCATTTAGGAGACACTCGTCTCTGGAGTGACTTACGTAGCTTACACTTTTTACATGTTATCTATTTATACAGCTGGATATTTTCTGAGGCATTTCTGAGTTAAGTACCTTTTCCTAAGGGTACAACAGCAGTTTCCCAGTCAGGAATCTTCTGGTTATGAGCCCTGCTTCTTACCCTGTGCTATACTGGCACAGTTTGGTTAATTACATAGGGATCTGAAAATTCTTCTCCCGAATCTTTGGAGATTGATTTGTGGTTCTGTGCATTTCAGTCTGATTTATTGCGCTGGGCTCAGAAGAAGGACATGTTATGAGTGAGTGGGCATTATGAGGGCGGCAGTGTAGCATAGTGGTTAAGGAGCAGGACTCGTGACCAAAAGATTGCGGGTTTGGATTCCCCACTGGGGCACTGCTGTTGTACCTTTGGGCGAGGCACATCACCCCAAATAACATTGTAACTGATGTAATGCTCCGGGTAAGAGCGTCTGCTAAATGCTAATAATGTAATGTAATGAGTAATGAGTAATCACCATCGCAGTGTTGTTACGCCCGTCAGTGAGCGGAGGTCTACCTGTTTCCCCAGATGCGAAACACGGAGGAGGGGCTCCAGGCTGTGGATGAGCTGGTGAAGACCTACCAGCACTCCTGTGTCTGGTTCCTGGGGCCTTTCTACACCCTGGTGCGACTCTTCCACCCTAATTTCATCAAGCCCCTCCTGATGGCCTCCGGTATCCCACCTCCCGCCCCTCACATGGATTGCAGCTTTGTTTATTTGACACAACTAGCTTAACACATTACATTACCACTGCCGTCATTTAGCAGATGCTGTTATGTGACTTGCACAATGCATCTAATAAGTTCCATGAAAAGTTGCACAAACTACGACACCAATACATTTACATGTACATTTATTCATTTAGCAGACGCTTTTATCCAAAGTGACTTACATAGGTTACAGCTCTTTACAATGTTATCCATTTATACAGCTGGATATTTACTGAGGCAATTGTGGGTTAAGTACCTTGCCCAAGGGTACAGCAGCAGTGTCCCAGCAGGGATCAAACCGGCAACCTTTCGGTTACGAGTCCTGCTCCTTAACCACTATGCTACACTGCCGCCCCAACTTACCACACATGAATGAGCATCAGCGCAAAACAGTGCGTTGAGATCACAAATGTGTGCCTAGGTTGGCATTGACTAGGCTTGTATATCCATAATAATGATGAACTGTAGATTGCCACAATGGAAGTGGAAGGACTGGTGTACTAATACCTTCTCTCCACTGTCTGTCTGTCTGTCTGTCTGTCCATCCCTGCAGCCTCCATCGCCATCAAGGACGAGTTATTCTACGGCTTTTTGCGACCATGGCTGGGTAAATATACACCCATCGACACAGACTCAAATACGTGCTCCCACACACACACTCACATGCACACAGTGTATTGCAAGATGAGTCAGTGAAAAGTGCATGTTTTTATGTGTGTGTGTGCATTTGTTTAGAAATGTGTGTGTTTGTGTTGCATTAGTGAAATGTGTGTGTTGCAGGACAGAAAATGTTTATTTGTGTTACAAAAATAAAATGCATCTGTTTGTGTAACATAACTTAAACACGTGTATTTGTGTTACAGAATTGAAATACATGTACACTATATGGACAAAAGTATTCGGACACCTGACCATTACATTGTAATGACATTGTATTCAAATACATATACTTCAATATGGAGTTGGTCCCCCTTTTGCAGCTATAACAGCTTCCACTCTTCTTGGAAGGCTTTCCACAAGATTTTGGAGTGTTTCTGTGGGAATTTGTGCCCATTCATTCTGTAGAGCATTTATGAGGTCAGGCACTGATGTTGGATGAGAAGGCCTTGCTCGCAATCTCTGTTCCAGTTCATCCCAAAGGTGCTCGATGGTGTTGAGGTCAGGGCTCTGTGCGGGCCAGTCAAGTTCTTCCACACCAAACTCATCAAACCATGTCTTTATAGTCAGGATGGAATAGAAAAGGGCCTTCTCCAAACTGTTGCCACAAAGTTGGAAGCATAGCATTGTCCAAAATGTCTTGGTATGCTGAAGCATTAGGATTGCCCTTCACTGGAGATAAGGGGCCTAGCCCAAACCCTGAAAAACAGGTGTGGCCAAATACGTTTGTCCATATAGTGTACTTGTTACAAGATAGAAAATGTTTATGCTACAGGACTGAAATATGAGTGTTTGTGTTACAGGATTGAAATATGAGTGTTTGTGAAATGTGTCTGTTTGTGTAACACAACTTAAACATGTGTGTTTGAGTTACATGGCTAAATTGTGTGTGTGTGTTTGTGTTACAGTGCTGAAATGTGTGTGCTCGTTACAGTACTGAAATGTGTGTGCTCATTACAGGACTGAAATGTATGCGCTTGTTACAGTACTGAAATGTGTGTGCTTGTTACAGGACTGAAATATATGCACTTGTTACAGTGCTGAAATGTGTGTGCTCGTTACAGGGCTGAAATGTGTGCACTCGTTACAGGACTGAAATGTATGCGCTTGTTACAGTACTGAAATGAGTGTGCTTCTTACAGGACTGAAATGTATGTGCTTGTTACAATACTGAAATGTGTGCGCTCATTACAGGACAGGGCCTCCTGCTGAGTAACGGGGAGCACTGGTCTCGTCACAGACGCCTCCTCACCCCCGCCTTCCACTTCGACATTCTAAAGATCTACGTGAAAATCTTCAACAAGTCTACCGACATCATGCACGTGAGTGTGGGATGGGGAAGCCTGAATAATGTCACACCAGGGTGAGGGTTTGGAGAGAGGGAACCGGCGTAGCGCGTGTCTGGAATCGGTTCAGGGAAGGAATGCTGGAAAGTTCACGGTTTGCAAAATGAACACCAGGCCTTTCAGATTTTTTTTGTTATTTGCCTCCAGAGACACTTCCATTATAGGAGAACTGACTGTACAAAATAATTGTCATAAACACTTTTAGTGTTTTTGTCATCCCTAATACTCCTCTGTCTGTGTCTGTGAGAGGGCATTTTTTCTAGTGCATTCCAAACTCCTACTTCCTCTGACCCGCTTCTGTTCTATACTCCAGCTGTTTTTTCTCCCCTGTGCGTGTCTTTCACAATGCTATTGAAGGAATGCGATACCGTGCCATTAAAGACAGTAACGTCCCATAGAAAACAGAAAAGAGATTGCGTCTGTCTGTGTTGTTAGCTAAAGCTTAGTTACTAAAATACAGTTATTACCTATGTCAATTAGTGGTGACTTTCGTAAAATGAC
Organism: Megalops cyprinoides; assembly: GCF_013368585.1. Taxonomy (NCBI): domain Eukaryota; kingdom Metazoa; phylum Chordata; class Actinopteri; order Elopiformes; family Megalopidae; genus Megalops; species Megalops cyprinoides. Next base: position 10,653,233 of record NC_050583.1, on the reverse strand, counting down.
TTCCTTAGATTCATAATTTAAAACAATGTTTACATTTATGATACAATGATAAACAGATTTATGTATGAGAAGATAATTAGGTAATAAAATGCAGAATTAATAGATTGACATTATCACAATATGCAGTTTTTTTCCCAAAAAACAGGATAACACAGAGTGTGATCAAGCAGACATTCAAGTTGTCTTGTAATGTCTTGTAAAACTGCGTGTTTTGAGAAATGTGTTTGTCACTAGTTCTCATATTTCCCTGTCTCTGCCCCTGCCTCTCATCTTTCAATAATTTCCAATTGACAGAAACCGGTCACTTCGCCTCTCTGTCTAGGTGTCCTCAGCGTGACATTAAGACGTGGGCTTAAGCAGTTTTCTCCCCGTAAATATGAATTCACCCTATACAAACTGCAACATCCAACCCTCTTGAATCTAACACAATCTGAAGTATGTGTGCTGTCAGAAGACACAGCTTTAAGCAATTTTGAATGAAAGGCGAAGGCCAGGTTTGCAGTTTAAGCAGGGGGACAGCTGTGGGTAGACACTGCTTTGAACAGTGTGCAGTTTTTTTTTGTTTTTTTTTTTCCCCCGACTGCAGCATGTGGTGTAGATTCAGATTCACACTCAGATTCCTTTATTAGTCATGTTAAAGACATGACAATTTTGTAGTGGTCAGAGAAGGATCTTGCCGACCCAAGGTTCTGTGGGACTTGCTGTGATCCCTAGTTAGGCATTGAAGAGTGGAGTCACTAAATTGTTTCAGGTTAGAATAAAGGCGAGCGGGATTTCTTTGGTCTAACCAGGGAGCTCTTTCTTTCACGGCTCTTTCAGTGGGTATGAAAGGCATACAGGAACAGGCCCAACCGCAAATAAGGTCACATTTACCATGTCATAAAACTGACAAGCAAAACTGTTCTGCAGTCAAACCTGTATGTGTTTACTGGAGCTGAGTCAGCTCAGTACAGCCATATGATGGTGATACTTTAGATTTGTTATGAGAAATACTTTTTACCATAAATGCGCAGGAACCGATAAAGGGGAAGCAAAACCCAATACAAAAGCTGTTTTTCCTGTGTGAGTAAACATTTCTCTATCGCTCCCTACATATATTTCTGTCTCTCTCTCTCTCTCACACAAGCACACATGCTATGTGTGCGTTTTTCTGACACCTCCTCACCCTCTCATTTCTGCTGCGGTCTCTGTCGCAGGCGAAGTGGCGCCGCCTGGTGGCGGAAGGCAAGGCGTGCCAGGACATGTTCGAGCAGGTCAGCCTGATGACCCTGGACAGCCTGCTCAAATGTACCTTCAGCTATGACAGCAATTGCCAGGAGTGAGTTTTCCCGTCGCCAGCACTGATGACCGGTCTTTGTAAACACCGCAACACAGAGACTGGGGGGAAAATGACTACTTTACCGCACCATTACAGCACCCACACTACAATTATGTTTACAGCTCAGCTGAGTTACATGTGCACTGTGTCTGGTGTTGTTTTTAGCTGGAATCCGGGCTCCGTAATCAGCGTATTGCAGGGGTGTAAAACGTGATTCCTGGAAAGCTGGGGGTGTTCTGCTAGCCACAGCTGCTGCTCCTAATGACTTTGAATTCAAGCAATGTTTTTTTTTTTACTTTAACTTTACTTTGACTTTATCTGGCATTAATCAGACTTAAAGTGAGTGTCCTTCACACACTCGCTCACTCGCTCACTCACTCACTCACTCACTCACCCACTCACTCACTCACCCACTCACCCACTCACTCACTCACCCACTCACTCACTCACTCACCCACTCACCCACTCACCCACTCACTCACCAACTGAATGAATTGCTCCCCTTTGGCTTTAAATGCAAAGATCATGATTTCAGAAAAACAGGATTCAGAATGGAGCTAGCCATATCGCTAAACAGAACATGGAATAATATACAGACTCATTTAAAAGCATTGGCTGGGATGTAATTCTCTTTACATTACATTATTGGCATTTAGCAGTGACTTATATCAATTACAGGTTTGTACAATGTTATCTGCTTATACAACTGGATATATACTGAGGCAATTGTGAGATTAGTGCCTTGTGGGTTACCCAAGGCAATTGGGTCATTATTGTCATTATTGGCATTTAGCAGATGCTCTTATTCAGTGCAACTTGCATAGGCTACAGTTTTTACATGCTATCCACTTATACACCTGGATATTTACTGAGCCAATTCTGAGTTTAGTACCTTGTGGGTTATCCAAGGCAATTATGGGTTAAGTACTATGCCCAAGGGTACGGCAGCAATGCCTCCACTGGGAATCGAACTGGGAACCTCTCGGGTACAAGTCCCACTCCTTAACCACTACACTACGCTGCCACCCTGCCTTCCCTCGCTCACAGTTTCCCTCTCCCCCCTCCCTCACCTCTCCCCAACGCAGACAGCCCAGCGAGTACATCGCCGCCATCTACGAGCTCAGCACCCTGGTGGTCCGGAGGGAGCACCGTATGCTGCACCACTGGGACTGGCTGTACTGGCGCTCCCCCGAGGGCGAGCGCTTCCGCCGCGCCTGCGGCGTGGTACACAGCTTCACCGCCAACATCGTGCAGAGGCGCCGCCGGGAGCTGCTCCAGCAAGGGGAGCCGGAGAGGCACGCCACCGAGAGCGGGGCCGTCAAGAAGAAGGTGACCGACTTCATCGACATCCTGCTGCTGTCGAAGGTCAGTGAGCGTCTTTGGTCCTGCGCGCGCGTGTGTGTGTGTGTGTGTGTGTGTGTGTGTGTGTGTGTGTGTGTGTGTGTGTGTGTGTTTGTGCGTGCGCGTGTGTATCTGTGTGTGTGTGTGGTTGTGGTTTTATGAGTGTGCATGTGTGCATGCATACATGAATGTTTTGGTGTGTCTGTGTGTGTGTGTGTCTGATTGAGGAAGGCAAATGAGACAAAGGGCAAAGAGAAGGAATGAGAGAGAGACAGTGAGAGAGGGTGAAAACAGAAGAGTGTATAAGTAAAAGAAGCACTATCGTGAAAACAATGATGAAGAATGAAGGATATCGCATTGAAAAGAGTCTGGTGTGAAGGAGAGTAAAAATCTGAAGTGTTTATGAAAAAATAGATAAATTTGTGGTTGGCAGATGCATATTATGAAGCATAGTCAGAGGGAAGACATGCTGGAGAGAGACTGAGAGGGATGGGAAGGAATTTAAAAAACAAAAACAGCAAAAACACTTTTTAATTCAACCCCTGCATAAGAGCATAACTGATACAGAAGTGATGAACTTGTGCATTTCTGTATTCTAGGATGAGGAGGGCAACGGCCTGACCGATGAGGAAATCAAAGCAGAGGCAGACACCTTTATGTTTGAAGGTGACATTTAACGTGCTGAGTGTTTATAAACTGATTAAAGCCCATTTTGGTGTCTGTCCAGACAAACATGTTACTAAACCTCATTCTTCTCTCCCTTTCTGTTCACATTCCTTATCCTTCTACCCCTCCCCTCTCTTCATCTCTCCCTCTCCATCTGCATTTCCCTCTACCCCTCTCCCTCTCTTCATCACTCCCTCTCTCCGCTCTCCTCCTCCTCCTCTTCCTCTCTCTCACTGCTCTACTCCCTCTCATGTACCAGGTCATGACACCACTGCCAGCGGTATCTCCTGGGTGCTGTATAACCTGGCTGTCCACCAGGAGTACCAGGACCAGTGCCGGTCAGAGATCAACGCCCTGCTGGAAGGCAGAGACACAGAGGAGATAGAGTGGTCAGAGCAATCCGCCACACCCTTGCTCCTGTTCGACATAACCTCGTGACTCATTAATAATGTTCTTACTCACTTTCCTATTCCTGGGTGTGTAGTAGTTATTGTTGGTGTAGCAATTATGATACCGATGCTCTTATTCCAGCAATTATTACATCACCGTTGCGTCAGCAGTTATTGCATCACAATTACTGTACCAGCAATTATTACACCATTTTTACAGCAGTGATTGTGCCATTTTCCTTCTACTCCTCTCGCCCCTGTGATGGTAGTGACACATCAGAAGTGTCCTATCCTGATAATAGTAATGCTTATGACTACAGTGATGAAAATATAGGTCATGATTACAGAGGGGATGTTAATCATGTTAAAGACCATGGCATTTGTTAACGGTAGAAGGACCAATAACAGAGGCTGTTGGCAATAACGGTAATGACTGTGGTTGTGGCCGTAGGGACGACCTGACCAACCTGCCCTTCACCACCATGTGCATCAAAGAGAGCCTGAGGCTCCACCCCCCAGTCACCGCCGTCACTCGCCGCTTCTCCCAAGACATGACTGTGCCCGGGAGCCGGGTCATACCAGAAGGTGGGGGCTTGCGGGTTTAATTCCTATATGGGGCAGTGCTATTTTGTCCTTGAGCAAGGTCAAGTGGACTATATGTTAAAAAAAGAAGAAGGAAAAATAGATGGTTAGAGAGATAAGTTGTCTTGGAGCAGAGCATGTACTAAGCAAATTAATAATGAGAGATGGGACATACCAAAAGGCACAAGGTGAATGGGGGGTGGATGGGTCATACCAATGAGAAGGAGTTTGGGGGGATGTGGAGGGCCTCTACAATATTAAACGTGAGATGTACATTTGTAATGGACTGTGTTTATTCCTCAGGAAATATCTGCCTGATGAGCATCTACGGGACCCATCACAACCCAGAAATATGGCCCGACCCAGAAGTGAGTGGTTCTGTACACTCTCCCCATTCAGAAACATTGGCTTGACCCGACTCAGGGGTACTGGTAAAAGAGGAAACTGGCTCTCAAAATGACAGTTCTCTCTCTCTGTTTCTCTCACAAGGTGTACAACCCTTTACGCTTCCACCCAGATAATTCAAAGGGTCGGTCTCCTCTTGCTTTCATTCCCTTCTCTGCTGGACCCAGGTATGTGACCCGGTGCATGACCCCACCCCTCAACAAACCCAACACACCGGATATGATCCCACACCTCCGCAAACAAAACACACCTCACATGATCTCACACTCAGCGCACACTACAAATCCCAAAACCCAACACACCCAACATGACCCCACACCCAACCCGCCCCATACTTACTCACATTTTTCATGCCCCACCCCACACCTCCACACCCTTGTCCCCCATGCTCCATTTGCCACAAAACCTGAGATCATCAACAAAACAGGAACCTTCACCCAAACCAAAAATCACCCCATCACTCCAGAGACAGGCAGAGAAAGAGCTTAGTAAGGGCTCAGAAAAATAGGCTCTCAGAGCTCATTCTAAAGGCTGGAGTTGGGGGCGGGGGTGCTGTGGCTCCAGCTGGAACCCCTGAACCCTTCCTTAGTAGAGACCCCACGTCTCTGCTTAGCGCCCTCTTCAAGCACAACCATAACATAGCCATGCTGTTTTGCTATACAGGCTGTTTTCCCATGCTGTGCAGTGTTGCCCCGGACCCACTGCAGTGCAGGCGTGATGCAGTAACACTCCTCTGTTGCTGTGCCCTCTTCCCTCAGCCTGCTCTCTCTCTCTCTCTCTCTCGTACAGGAACTGCATCGGGCAGAACTTCGCCATGGTGGAGATGAGGGTGGTGGTGGCCCTGACGCTGCGCCGTTTCCGCGTCACGCCCCGGGAGGGCGAGGTGCGCCGGCTCAGTGAGCTCATACTCAGGGCCGAGGGGGGACTGTGGCTCACCCTGGAATCCCTAAGCGCCCCCTAGTGGACATCCTTTGCCTCTGCCTGGTTATCAGCTCGAGCACAACCATACCCAAGTTTTGGTTTTTTTTGCCTGAATATGTTGCCCTGGATATTTCCTTTCTGCAGTTTTTTACATCTCACTGACCGAGGGAAAAATTTTCAATGAATATCATCCAAATGTTCTTTTTAAGTTTTGATAGTGTAACTGGAAAAGCATTACCTTAAAACACCCTGTTTTTTAGTTATTTGTTTTGTCTTTTTATATCCATTTATATATTGTCGTGAGTGTTAGCTGTTCATCCAGAATGTAATGTACTGTATTCACCACCATCCTTGAAGGCACAGGATGAACTTCCACTTGCAGTAATAATACTGTGCTTGATGAGTGACACTGTGATTGATGAGCAAGAGTGTGATTGATGGTAATGCTGTGATTGACAAGTAACATTGTGATTGATGGGTAATGCTGTCATTGATGATTGATGCTGTGATTGAGGAGTGAGACTGTGATTGATGAGTGAAAATGTGACTGACGCTGTGGGTGAATGGTGACCAAAACAATCCACCTACAGAAGTGGCACAAGCAATCCTAAGGATCTGAAATGTAATAAGAGAATCACTGTCATGGCCATACAACCATGTCTGCTTTTATTCGGAAGATGCTGTTCTTTTTCAGCTTGTTTCTATGAACCTAGGTGTCTACAGCGTTTTTTGGACTATTAATAAATAATGAGAAACTGTTTTTGTAGTATCACGTATGATATGGTAAGATATGGTTTCACTTATAGTTCAAACATTTCCTGCACAGGTAAGAGCAATGAACACGTTTTTGGATTCACGCATACAATTTGAATGAACAGAATATCATTAGAGCCTATATCAAAATGAGTTAAAGATGCTGCTTTTCCCAGTGTCTCCCCAACATCACTGGCATTTTCAATGAAAGCGACACTTGCTCCATTTGGCAGCCAGTACCTGCGTGTTGTGTTGTATTCCCAATTGTTGGTGCTAGAATATTCATGGCAGCTGTTGCTCGCCTGTCGGTGGGGCCGTCCGGCCGTAACTCATGTCATTAAACTCATGCGACGTGTCAGCCGCGGAAACGCTGTCCCTCGGTGTGACTCAGCATGCCCCCTGCCCAGCCCCATGCAACCCACTGCTCTCCCAACGAGCACCCCTCTCCGGGAGCAAAACGGTGTTAGGTTCCAGCGCTCCACACCATCAGGGTGAGCTCACAGCACCTCTGTCTAAATACATCACGCTAAAAATAGTATAAAACACACACATACACGCACACATACAAACACACACACACACACCACACAGAGTGCTTGGGGGGATTTCCTGTTGTGTCAGCCTACCCGAAGTTGCAAGGCGAGCGGTCGAGCATAGAGTGGCGAAGGACGTTAGTTCAGGGAGAGAACGAGAGAGCAGGGTGCCGTGAGTAAGCAAGAAAAGAGGGCGAGCGAGAGCAATGGCGGACGAGCAGACACCCCTCCCCGGGGAGGCAGAGCCCTCCTGCCCCGGATGCCAGGGCCGGGACCCCCTGGCGCTCCCCTGCGGGCACCAGCTGTGCGAGTCCTGCCTGCAGCTGTGCCGGAGCGAGCTCGGGGAGAGCGGCTGCACCGTCTGCTACGGCCGGGACGTCCTGGACAGCGTGGTGAAGGGCCTGCTGGACTCCCTGTTCTGCGGGCAGCCCCGGCGGGACGCGGCGGGCGGCAGGGGGGGACACGGAGGGCTCTGCGCCCTCCACGGGGAGAGGCTGACGCTGTTCTGCATGGAGGACGAGGAGCCCGTCTGCACCGTTTGCCAGGCGGGAGAGCACGAGGATCACGAGTGCCGCAGCACGGAGGAGGCCGTGCAGGACTGCAAGGTTCGGGGCACTGCGCGTGTGTGTACGCACACTCAAAAAACACACACACACACACCACACACATCACCATGCACACACACACACACCACCCACATCACCATGCACACACACACTCACACACATACACACACACACACACCACCATGCACACACACACTCACACACACACACCCAGACACACACGCACACAAAACACACACACACAAAACACACACACACAAAACACACACACACCACACACACCACACACACACACACACTCACACACACACCGCACATACACAGACGTAAACACAAGGACACACACATACACGCACACATTCTCATTCGCACCACACACATAAACACAAGTACACACATGCACATACTCACAACACACACGCACACACACATACACACACACGCATAACACACAACGTCCGACATCCTCTGTCCATTACAATAATCAGTCAATCAGGACAAATATGCTCACAGTCACAACAGGAGCCAGACAGCCATGTTTGTGCATCCTGAACTGTACTGAGAACTCTTTGAGAATCTATGCAGACCTTTTTGTAGTCATAAACTGTTCACTGAGACACATTTGGTACAGTGAGAAACTTAAACAGAAAAAAACTGTTCTGCTTTGGGCATGAAATGCGTGTCATTTATGTTATCTGTCAAACTACAGGAAAAAAACAGCAATTGTATGAAGATGAGAGGAGGCAGCTGATGTATGTCCATCCAAGTTACTCTCAGTTCTTATTTTGTTACGTTACATTACATTACATTACATTGCGTCATTTAGCAGACGCTCTTACCCAGATCGACTTCCAAATGAATGCATCACTGTGCTAAGAGTAGTTATCGAGAAGTATTACAGGAGGTCAGTAAGATACTGAGTTAAGTGCTAAACTAGTGTAGAGTGCTTTTTTATAGAAAATAGGGATAGGATAGATAGAAAGGAAGGTAGACTAGAGATACAGCTTGAAAAGATGAGCTTTCAGCTTTCTCTTGAAGGCACCCAGGGAGTCTGTACGAATGTCAATAGGAAGCTCATTCCACATGTTATATCACTGTTTGCCTGTAAGCGTTTTTAACTGACAGAGGTTCTTAATGAAGCCATAGAGGAGCCCCATAGTACTGTACACTTCCAGTAAGACAGTTCTAGCCTGATATACAGGCTTACAGATCCATCATTAGCCTGTGGTCTGTTTGACACAGAGAGAAGTGATCCAGCTCCCTCACCACTGGATTGGCTGGTCCCAGCTCACCTTTTCATTGGCTGATTTGAGCTCACTCTCTGATCGGGCAACAAAACACAGTTGCACTGGTCACAATCATACACATGCACCCAAGGAGGGTTTTAGCTGCATCATTGAAATCTTCCATCCTTTGTAGTTTAATCACTGTGGAGAATCTTAACCATGAGCCTTACCACAGAGCCATCAGCATTAGAAAGCTGAACTGCGATGTGTCTGAATGAGGTGCGACCCAGCAGTGGGTACTGTGAGTGTTGTACTGAAACAGGATCCCTAAACTGACCCCTATTCCCTGGCTACTGGGGCTCTTTGTCCCCATTGGATGCAGGATTTGCTGTCAGCCTGTGTTCTCCAATGAGGTATCACAACCTATCCTTTCATTCCAGAAGGAACTGAAGTCTGCACTGAAACCCTTACAGGAGAAGCTGGAGGCTCTAAACACAGCCAAGCAGACCTGTGACGAATCCGCAGACCACATTAAGGTAGGGGTGATAAAAAGGGTGTTTAAAAAAAAAAAAAAAAAGACCCAACAGTCCTGGAAACTGGAACGGAGAAATAAAGTGGCTCACTCTCATCTTTTCCTCTCACAGAGCCAGGCCCAGCTCACAGAGAGGCTGATTAAGGAGGAGTTTGAGAAACTCCACCAGTTCCTGCGGGACGAAGAGGCGTCTTTAGTAGCCGCCCTGAAGGAGGAAGAGGAGCAGAAGAGTCAGAAGATGAAGGAGAAGATTGACAAGATGGCCAATGAGATCGCCTCTCTTTCAGACACGATCAAGATGGTAGAGGAGGAGATGGAGGCGGAGGACATTTCTTTCCTGCAGGTAAAAAAACAATAGTGAAAAGTAACAACAGAGTAAAACATCTCAGATATTTTATTCCAGACATACCCCCAAAACATGGATGGATAGACATTTTTAAGTAGTTTTTTTCTATCATTTGGGTGAGTCAGTAGGCGATATGAGGGGGGACGCTATCCCCCTTGTTAGCAAAATGACCAAAATGCATCCCCCTTGTTAACCTGCCATCCCCCCTCTCCAGCACCTAGTTAGTAGCAGAGAGAGTGCTGCGTGTGCATCTGCTATCCCCCCTGTTAAAAATTAACAAATCACCTACTGGGGTGAGCCATTTATTTTTAACCAGAGTTGACAAATCCAGAACATTTCAAACATATTTGGTGAACTAAACCATAAATGTTGAAATAAACATGTGTATGTGAATGTTGAAATACAATTGAAACACACTGTTCGAATGGAAATACTGAACAACTTGTGAACTAATTTTTTTTTAAAGCAAAACAAAAAATGAAAAAAAAAATTCAATCATGAATCTCCCTGTGTATACTTGTGGCTGTAGTTATGAGAATTTCCATGACCTCTGCATGTCAATATTTACTCGGGAGGGCAGTTTGCAGTGGACAATTGTAGCCATACTTAATAGTATATGTTACTACCATACACAGTAGTATAAATTATATACTAATCACAATTTATATACTAATATATACTCCATAGTAATATACTATACTAATATATACTAATTATATATTAGTGTATTTAATAATATACAATAGTTATTATGATGTATAATGTAGTTATTACATTATGATATAATTTTGTATTAATTGTTATTAATACAAAATTATATATTATATACACTTACTGGTTTATGTCAGTGCTCAGTGCAATACCCTAGTAATAGTGACTTTGACAACAGATTTGCACTGTTGCCTCTTGTGTTTCTCTGTGGAATGGTACGTGTGCGTGGAATTAGCAGCTGCATCGTTAATCTCATCTCTCCTTTCTGTTGTCCTGCAGAACTTCAAGGCGACCGTGGAAAGGTACGCTGGAGCCCCTTCCTATCCCCTTGCACCCTTTGGTCCTCCTCCTATTCTTCCTCTTCCTGTGGTGCAAGCCCAGGCTTAGACCGACACCCAAGTGTTACACTACGTTACACTACTATTATTTAGCAGATGCTCTTATCCAGAGCGACTTGCATAGGTTACAGTTTTTACATGTTATCCACTTATACAGCTGGATATTTACGGAGACAATTCTGAGTTAAGTACCTTGCCCAAGGGTACAGCAGCAGTGCCACAGCAGGGAATTGAACCGGCAACCTTTCGGTTACAAGCCCTGCTCCTTACCACCACACTACACTGCGGCCCAGAGCAAGTGTCGCGTGCTAACGATCCTAACGAGCGTATCGTTGCAGGGCCCACTGCACAACGCAGGATCCAGAGACGGGCTCCGGGTCGCTGATCGATGTGGCCAAACACCTGGGCTCACTGAATTACAGAGCCTGGGAAAAGATGCAGGGGATTGTTCAGTATGGTAAGTCCTGGGAGCAGGGATTCCAAAGAGTCGAGGGGTGGAGGGGTGTCCATTGGGCTAAAGCTAAAAAAAAAAAATCAAGGCTGTATGTGTTTCAAAACAGTAGGTGTATCAGTCTTCGTTAAACACAATACCTGGGCTTGGATATAAGAGGCAAATACTGTTTTCAGTATTACTTTTTCAGTTTCTGGTTTAGCTTGAGTCACGTGTACTGGCTTTTATGAGAGGCTTTTATGAGAGTGCAGATGGCAGGTCTGCCTGAGAGAAAAGCCAAAGATCTTGAGAAACAGAGGAAGAAAATACATGTAGAGGAATAGAATACATATTGCTCTGCCTTGGTGATTATTTGACATCTGTCTATATGTAAGAGACAGTGCTACATGTGTTTTCCTTATTATTATTAGTAGTAGTATTGCCATTTAGCAGAAGCTATTATCCAGACAGGCTTACATACAGTAGGTTATGCTGTCCTGATGGATGGCTCTACAGATGTACTTACTCTCCTGCTTCTTCTTCCTCTCTCTCTACTTCCAGTCCCCGTGACTCTCGACCCCAACACGGCCGACACCTGTCTCATCGTGTCGGACGACCTCACCACGGTGAGGTACACGGACGAGGAGCAGCACCTCCCCGACAACCCGGAGAGGTTCAACTACTATGAGTGCGTGTTGGGCTCGGAGGGCTTCGGCTCGGGCAGGCACACCTGGGACGTGGAGGTGGGGGACAATTCGGAATGGGCCCTGGGCGTCGCCAAGGAGACGGTACTGCGGAAGGAGTGGTTCCCCCTGAGCCCCGAGCGAGGCCTGTGGAGCATCTGCCTGTACGCGGGGGAGTACCGGGCGAGGGCCCCCATCTCCATCCCCATCACCGTCAAGAAGAAGCCCCTGCGGGTGCGAGTACAGCTGGACTGGGACAGGGGCAAGGTCACCTTCTCCGACCCCAGCGACAACACCGTCCTCTACAAGTTCCAGCACCGGTTCACGGAGAGGGTGTTCCCGTACTTCTCCAACACCTGCAAGCACCACCCGCTGCGTGTCCTGCCGGGGAGGGTGTCCGTCAGTGCAGAATAGCCCCGGCGGGCGTGCCAAAAAAAACCACGCATGCTGTAGAAGATGAACTCATAACCCGACGAAAAGTGCTTCAGAGGCAGTGAGCGGCTAGGACCTGTAACTGAGCCTTTGGCTGCATATTGTGTTGAAACCTTTTTTTTACTGTAGTGTGATGTATTTAATTGTAGCGATTTTAAGCACAATAAATACAAAGCAGAATTTGGAGAAAACCCCTCCCAGCATTTTGTGTTATGCGGTTCTTGGCAAAGTAGTACAGAGGTGGGAGTAACTGAAATTTAGTTTGCTGAAACCGACATGGATATTCGCTCATCTTCCTCCCATTCCCCTTGACCTGTCTCCTTTGAATGGCATTCGAATCCATTTTGAAGGCATGAGTGGACTGAAGCCCTAAGTGTTGATGCATGCTGTTACTTACACTAAAGATTGGCAATGCAAAATCTGCAACTGTGGCTGTGGACATGGTGCGCTCTGCGTTTTCCGGAAGGAAATGAAGAAACAGGAAAAAGCTGTGAAAGGAAGAGGAGGTTATATGATGAATAGTGTTTTTGTTTTTTGTTTTTTTTTTTGCCGGTGGTGCTGTTATTTTGTATTTTCCCTTCATATGAAGCCTATACGAGTTCATATTGTGGGATCTGGGCATAGACTTAATAAAGAAATCGAGTAGCATACCCCTGCGTTTTGCAAGCTTTCTGCTAAATTGCCCACAAGGACGATGCAGTTCAATTCCATGCAGAAGCCCCCGGGTGGCTTTTTCGACTAGGCCGCACCTGCCGCTGTCTGTCAGCGCGGGCCGAGACCACGTGACCCTCGATGGAACGCCGGAGGGGAACTCGATGCCCCTGCTGCGAGCGCTCCGGCGGTTTTGGCGCCCGGACGTGTTTGTGACCTTCCAGTCTCCGTGCTTGCTTAGACAGACGTGCAGATGGCTGCGACTTGCGTGACTCTCGGCCAAGAGCGCATCGGAGAGAGAGAGACACACACACACAAACACAGGGCAGAGGCAGCTGTGGAACCTGTTTGTTTTTACCCTGCAATGCGCACTTAGCAATAAGTGCCCTGTATTCGAAACGACTCGGCTCTGCTGCCAAATATTTACACCCTGAGGCTTCCGCCCTCAATTATCAGGCTGAGTTAGAGTAATTGCCTTCTAAAATTTCTGAACGTACCATCTCTTTTTTTGGCAGATACCCTCACTCAAGGTGATTGGTTTTCAAGAGCAACAACAGGAACTATTCCAGAGATAACCGAGTGCAAGCACAGTGAATACAAATAGTGACAAAAACTAGACAACTAGTGCAAAAACAGAAAAAAATATAGTTTATCAAGCTGCAGTCATAACAGTAGTAACTGTAGTATCACTACACTGAGGTATCAACTACTGTGGACAGAGTTAACAGCAAATAAAATAAATTACACAAGGTATGATGTGTCACATTAAGATGTATTCATTTGCACACATAAGATATTTATGACTGGGTTGGAGGAGACAGTATGTGAAATCCGTTTTTGCTCTATTGCCAGTGGATAGAGCTGGGGGATCCACTCTAACATCACACCTGCGTCATGTCCCGTAGGGAAAAAAGAGCCTGACAAATTTCTGCCCCTCTGAATTATTTCAAACAAATGTGCATTCTCTTTAAAGGCAATAACTGCTCCTGCAGTATGTGATCTCTTCAGACTGGTGAAATATGCTCACCAAAGCGGGTGAAAAATCACTTTTTTTTGCTTGTGTTGTACTCTGCCTCACTTGTAAGTCGCTTTGGATAAAAGCGTCTGCCAAATGAATAAATGTAAATGTAATGTAAATGTTTTCTGTGAGCTCCACTTTTTATCTTGGAAGTTTACTGCCCTCTGCTGTTCACATCCTCACAGTTAACAAACCCTTTCTCCGGCAGCATACCTCAGTGGCTCACACTCAAAGGCTATTGCCGCGCGTGCTTTGGGTCATCTGTAGAGGCATGGTATTCCTGTTATCTTGCACCCAGGTGCTGTTTCTCAGATCCAGTCAGTAGCTAAGAGGGAGCCATGGGAGGGCTGTCCTGTGTAAAGATCTCTTCCATCCTGGTGTCTGTGTTTGTGTATATTCTAAAGTCTAAAGGGATACGTTCCCCCCTGCCATATGGCCAGGGCGCTTGGAATGTCTGCATGGGGTGAAGCTGGAAGCCGTAGGAACATTTCAGGGGTCCAGCATGGGGTACAAAACCCTTTTGCAGGTCTAAATTTGGAAGATCTCAGGGTCGTTCCAACCTTCAAGTAGGGGTTTGGGACAAGGAAAAAGACAAACGGACCATGTCCTTGGTGTGCCAGAAGTCCAAAAAAGCATAAAGGTCACCTCTGATGCCTTACAGGGGAGGCCGCACAGGGTTTTCAAGAACAGTTAACTGAAGAAAAAGGGAGATACACTGGTATTTCAACAGGATTTTAACCGCTGAAATTTCATTGGATATCTCTCTCTTTCTCGGTCTATGATTGAACCACAGCCATATTAATTGTGTATTCCATTGGGAACTAGGATTTTAGTACCAATAAAATGACTATAGAACAGACACTGTCTCTTTGGACAAATGCTGATTTGTCCCCAAGGAAATGAAAATAAAACCTTAGAGCAACATATTTTCTTGAGCCATGGAATTAAAAAAAAAATCCTACTATGGCACAAATCCAGAAAATTAATCTTAAACAGACTGATTTCAAGATAAATGCTCTTAAAATGAGAAACATTTTCCCTCCTGGGCTTTTCAATATTAAAAACATATCTGAAGTCAGGCTTATCCAGTGGTCTTAACTGGTCATATTCTGGAGCAGACTGGCCTGAAATTGCCCCTCTCTCCTCAGCTCTGGCGACTGTGGATCCCAGCACTATGAACCTTGCAGAAAATATCTTGAGCTGAGCTGGAAGAAGAGGTCCTGAATCATGATCCTGTTTGGCAGTAAATGCATAGCGTTATCAGTGACATGCCTGGGATCAAATCAGAGAGCAATTGGCATTACATCTTTATCATTATCATTCAGCAGACGCTCTTATCCAGAGCGACTTACACAGGTTACAGTTTTTACATGTTACCCATTTATACTGCTGGATATTTACTTTGGGCATTTCTGAGTTAAGCACCTTGCCCAAGGGGACAGCAGCTGTGCCCCAGCAGGGAATCGAACCGGCAACCTTTTGGTTACAAGATCTGCCTCTTACCACTGTCCTACAAATGGGTGGAGCTGAGGACAACACCCACGCATACACTTTTAAACACAATTACAGAGGAGACAGCATTTCCCACCTCTGGCAAAAGACTACAAGAGTCACACTCTGAGGGTCTTACCTGTGAAGGTACCCAAGTGAGCAGAGACCAGTAGTAAGCATAGTCACTGGCTTTAACAGGTACATTACTACTATTCTGTCAGTTAATAGCAAACACTAGAATATGCATGTAAAACAAATGAAATAAGAAATGGACAGATGATCTACTTAAAACCATTAAATCTTCAAATACTTTTTGGAGACGATTACAATTAGCGGACACCAGCCAAAGCTAAATGGTAATACAATCCCCTCGGTCTCAGTGATTAAATACTGTGCTGCTGTTACACTCAAGGTTTGTGTCTTGATACAACGCTGGACTTTAGATCACGAGCACTCTAAAACACAACATCTACATTCACTAAAGACTCCGACACTGCTGCTTCCATTAGATTTAGATTTATTTTTCAGTATTTTAGTTCTTTTTTTTTTGTATACATTTCATAAATTATATATCACATCCCGTATACATTAGATATTCCTATTCCATCGGTATTTTAAAACGGATCGAAAATAAAAGTTGCATCGGTCCCTCCAACATGGAATAATTCTACATCAGTACCAGTGCAAAACAGCTAAAGCAATGCTAAAAAAAGAGAATATATACATTAGATTATATCTGTATCCATACATCTCTCATTTAGATTTTCCTCAGTGTTAAATAAAAAAAAAAGTTTAAAAAGAAAAGCTATCAGTAGAACAATTAGGGGAAAAGGTTTAAATTGGCAAACCATTCTGTACATGAGAATGGAATCAGTAGAATGCGCATTTTTTAGGCCAGAGTTCAGAAAAGCAGCAAAGCAGACCGTTTCGTTTGAATAGATAAAATTTTTGTGTTTCATTTACATAAGTCTGTTGGTTAAAGTGGTTCCTCTCAGATGGTGCATTTATGTACATGTTTCTGTCATGCACACATTTCCACATATGAGATTCTGGCTTGTCTTTCCTGTGATGAAATGTTACTGTGACCACGTGAGTTTTTCAAGCAACTGCCAGTCCAAAGAAAAGGGCCCGACAGCCTAAGAGGAGTGGAAGGAGTCACGGACGTCTGAGAGCATTGGAGGGAGTCACAGACATCCATGAGGTTCAGCTGAAGGAGTCACAGACGCCTGAGAGCACTGGAGGGAGTCTCACACATCCGTGAGATTCAGCTGAGGAAGTCACAGATGTCTTCTGATCGCCGGAGAGAGTCACAGACGTCCGCGTGCTTCGGTGAAGAGATGCAGCGGGTTCAGATTCCAGGTTCCAGTGTCATCACAAAGGAATTTTTCCTCCAATGCTTAAGAGTGCAAGCTGAGCTGCAGTAAAGGCAGGAACTGAAGGCAGTCCAGACAGACAGGCAGACAGACAGACAGAGGGAGGGACACACGCCACCCTCTCTCTCTCTCCTTCCCCTTTCTTTCTCTCGTAAGACACAAGCGGACAGGGAATGTCCTCTCCGTGCACATATTCTCTCGGGCTCCTCAGCCAACATTAACAAAGTCAGAGAGCAGCGACCGGCAGAGGCCGGGTCTCTCTGAGGTTAAAGAGGGCAGAGAGAGCGACTGTGGGATGAGCTGCAGATGGCTGCGTCTGCACCAGGCCTCTAGTCTAGTCTACAGTCCCACAGAAGGATCCGGAGCTCCACCTGAGGGTTTTCATCATGGACGCACAGGGTCATTGCTGGGAGAGCAACAACAATGTTATTGGGCGATTCCCCTTAGTCTCGGTGGTTCACGGACAAGGGCGAGCGGCAGACCCTGTCCACAAGGTCACGCAATCCTAAAACAGTGAGGCCTCCCCCTTCTCTGACGTGAAACTCTCCCGAGACAAAGTACCCCCTCCCTCATGTTCCATTGTGACAAACCCGGTGAAGTCCTGGGTTCTGGGATTCAGAAAACAGAGAGCTGACGACTCACTGTTTTAACAAGAACAAAAACAATATGATTCAGTTCAGTTAAGCTGCCAACGCTGGCTTTGGTGTGCCCCTTGCTGTCCGTTTCTCTCCGCCTCTCGAAACCCTGTGCACAAGCCTCGCCTGCGTGCTGTTCTTCTGAAGATGGGGCACACCAACGCCCCTCACATCTTTGCCTGTTCCCCTTCGTCGCTCTACCTGACCCCCCTGCCTGCCCGCCTGCGCCCCCTACTCGGGTCAGCAGTCGGAGATTTCGGAGCAGGTGTTGGAATCGCTGGGGTTTTTCTTCCGCTGGCGAACGGACTTCTCCTCATCCTGCGGCGGGAAAAGCAAGAACACGCAGCGCTTAGCGTGTGTGCTTTCAAAAAGCTCTCAGTCTGCTGAGTGCTGTGTGAGTGTGAGTGTGTGTGAGTGTGTGAGTGTGTGAGTGTGTGAGAGTGTGAGAGTGTGAGAGTGTGTGAGTGTGTGTGAGTGTGTGAGTGTATGAGTGTGTGAGAGTGTGTGAGCGTGTGAGCGTGTGAGCGTGTGCAAGCATAGGAGAGGTGTGTGTGTGTGTGTGTGTGTGTGTGTGTGTGTGTGTGTGTGTGTGTGTGTGTGTGTATGTGCATGAGCGTGGAGCAGGGAATGTGTATGCATTTGTCTGTGTGTGCTTGCACATGCAAAACTGTAGGAAATTGTGTGTGTGTGTGTGTGTGTGTGTGTGTGTGTGTGTGTGTGTGTGTGTGTGTGTGGTTCTTTGCTTGTGTGAACAACAGAAAAAGAGAAATACAGGTATGTTTGTGTCTGTGTGTGTGTACGTGAGTGGAGAATAGTGATGTGTGTGAGCGAATGAAGGAAAGTGGTGTGTACGTGTGTGTAAGTGTGTAAGTGTGAGAGGGAGCGAGATCACACAGTCAAGCGTGTACCGTTTGGAATACACCATTGGGCCCCCATTCTCCAGGGGAGTGGTCCTCTGGGTCATCCGCCTCTTCCTCTTCCTCCTCCCCCTCTTCCTCCCTCACCGTATCCATCCCGTCTTCCTCATACTCCGTCAGGCAGTCCGACTCCTCCGCTGTGGGACACACAGGGGAACGGTGACGTACACCGGCATACACAAACGCAAAGACACACACAGACAGCCACAGTGAAAAAGTAAGACAGAGGTGCAGATGAACTACAGAGGATAATGAACAGGGGTGCACATGACATTTTCGGTCCGGGTCTCAAAGGAGCACCTGAAGATGTTGCTTGGTGCTCTCCTTTCACACTGCCCGAATTTAGTTTGCACTGTGTTCATGTGTTCTTTACTCTTCCCGTCAAAAGCTGGACGACTGAAATTTTTTGCCCCTATATAAAAGGCACTGATTTTATCTGCGAGATCGGGGTCTTCACGGCGTATTTTGCACCACATCTCTGTGTGGTCGTCACCTGTTTGGAGCCATGCTGCCTCCTGCAGCCACTTTTCCGCTAACGCTCAGGTTCAGAACCATGTTCAGGTTCAGTCTGGAGTTTCTTTGAAGGTGGTGGAATACCAAAGTAATTACTTAATGTAGCTTGCTTCTTGGACATGTAGATGAATAAATGAAAATCTTAAAACCAGAGAAAAAAATGTTAGCTAGTTATAACGCAAGCTAACTACTCGCTGGAGCTAACCTTGGTAACTTGGAAAAAAAATCTACTTTATCTAGAACGAAGGCTACAAGTTACACAATTACCAACTGATGATTAACACATTTGTCATAATGGCCAGTGATGCATGGAGAATATTTTAATGTTTTAGTAGGTAACAGTTCCAAAAATGCTGTGAATCGTTTATTTTGACCACGCATGCGCACCTGCGCACCACTTACGCACACCCCTCATAATGAACCATCTTATACACACAAACACATATCCACAAACTCCATTAACACAGACCATAAGATGATTAGAGCCTCTTAATACTTATAATGCTTATACATAATGCATAATCTTCCTCAGGAATTATCCAGCGCTTTCCATATGTCATAAACTTTTAACTCTAGATTAAATTTAGGGAAAAACATGAAATATTAGTAAAAACAAATGGTAAAATCTCAGCACTGCTGTGTTCTTAGGGGTGTAATTCAAGAAGAATTTCTAGGCAATGTGGCAAGACCATGCATTCTTAAATGTTTCTGAGAAATGTGGAAAAACTGCATTAGTGCAAAAGTTACTTGTCTGAGGACACAGATCTTTTTTTCTTTTTCAAAAAAAGTACTTTAACAATTGCATGGTTATGCAAAAAGTTCTTTTGAGGAACTGGTTACATTGAAAACTGAACAGAAAAAGTTTTTTTTTTTTTTTGGCTTGTGTTCACACGTAAGTCGCTCACATGTAAGTCGCTTCGTATAAACGCGTCTGACAAACAAACAAATTTGGTGTAATTTATTAAAAATAAAAGAGCATGAAACATAGCACATGGCTTATCTGAAAGCTGTGAGGTCACATGAGGTCACAGCGAGTTACTCACCCTCGGCGGACACGTAGCTCTGGACCGGCTCGATCCGGGACACGATTTCGGCCAGGTCGGTGAAGTCCGCACCGGGACACGTGCACGTCTGAGGGGAACACATACGTAATGGTAAAGCCTGAACTCTGGAGGCAGTGTGCAGAGGGCAGAATATATGCTGTGAAGTGTCTGTGTGTGTGTGTGTGTGTGTGTGTGCATGCGTACATGTATCTGTGTGTGTGTGCATGTGTGTACCTGTGTTTGTGTGCATATATGTGTGTGTGTGTGTGTATGCGTACATGTATCTGTGTGTGTGTGTGTGTGTACCTGTGTGTGTGTGTGTATGCGCGTGTGTGTGTGCGTGTGTGTGTGCGTGTGTGCGCATATGCGTACATGTATCTGTGTGTGTGTGTGCATGTGTGTACCTGTGTTTGTGTTTGTGTGTGTGTGTGCGTATGTGTGTGTGCGTATGTGTGTGTTTGTGTGTGTATGTGTATGCGTGTGTGTGTGTGTGTGTGTGTGTACACGTGTGAAGGGCACTTACATCGGTCTTCTTGCTGTCGTTGTAGTCGGCGGAGCGGTGGTCCTTCAGCATGTTGTCGATGATATCCCCCCGGGCCCACCCTGTGAACAGCACCTTACCGTGCTGGTACCCCACATCCTGAGAGAGACAGAATGAGAGAGAGAGAACAGAGAAAGTGTTTGTACCCAGTGTATTAATAACCTCTAACCTTCAGTGTCATGTGTACAGAAATGTACAGACTGTACAGAAATCATGTCAATCAAATTTTCAAGCTTCTCATTGAGACAGTAAAAAGAGATGATGCGTCTCCTGTTCTGGGTACGTTATTGTCACTGCCTCCTGGGGACACACACGTCCTGTAATTAACCACAGCTTCTTTCACTGCGAGCCCATCCCAAAACTCACACCCTTAATCATGACAGCAACAGCTTTTTTCAAAAAGACAAGAACGTTCTTGCAAAGAGGCAATGCCACTGCCAGCTCTGAGAGGACTGGCAGCTCAGGGACTTCAGCAGTGCAGCTCAGACTGTTTGGTAGACTTTGAAAATAGGCAGATAAGTTTTAGATGATCCTTGACAGTCTGTAAATGATGGTGTTTATATCTGGCAAAAGGCAAAGTAGTAACAGTGGCTACAACTTGTGAGTGCCAGTAATTTAGCCAGCGAGGCTGCTTACTTTAGCTTGACGTAGCCGGACTACTAAATGACTGCCAATTATTAAATAACATTGAGGGTGGATTCTTAATTCCAGCCTAACACTTACCATAGATTTCTGAATATTTTTCTCAGAAGAAAGAGAGGAGAGAAGGGGATTGTGGGTAGAACAGAGGAGGTATGGAGAGAAGAGAAAGGAATTATGGGTAGAATAGACGAGTTATGAAGAGGAGAGAAAGAGACTGTGGGTACAGTAGAGGAGGTATGGGGAGGAGTGAAGGGGATTGTGGGTACAATAAAGGAGGCATTAAGCAGACTGAAGGGGATTATGGGTAGAGTAAAGGAGGTATGAAGCAGATTGAAGGGGATTGTGGGTAGAATAAAGGAGGCATTAAGCAGACTGAAGGGGATTGTGGGTAGAATAAAGGAGGTATGAAGCAGAGTGAAGGGGATTGTGGGTAGAGTACAAAAGAACAGACAGGCAAAGGGGAGCCAGACTCACATAGATCTCGTCGAACTTGCCAAAGTCCATGGTCTTGAAGCGGTCTATGGGCGGGCGGATGTACTCGCAGTAGGCACTTTTCTTGACCACCTCCAGCTGCCGTACGCAGGACACATAGGCCAGACGGGACTGGATCTCAGCCATGTCCGGGACCTGGAGAGACAGCGGAGTGAGCAAGAGGGGGCGGAGAGTGCTGAGCCTGGGAAGACAACATGCGTCAGGGACGCATTTCTTTCTTGGGGGAGGGGCGAGTTTAAGTCTCATTAATTTGTCTAAATACAATAAAAGTTCACAGTGTTTAGGGGTCTTTTCTAGCACTGTGAGAATTTTGGTGCATAAGCGTAAGACCAGAGTCTTACGCCCACTACATTACATTATTGTCATTTAGCAGACGGTCTTATCTAGAGTGACTTACATTGGTTACAATTGTATCCTTTTATATGGCTGGACACCTACTGAGGCAATTATGGGTTATGCACCTTGCCCAAGGGTACAACTGTAGTGTCCCAGTGGAGAACTGAACCAGCAACCTTTTCGGTTAGGAGCACTGTTTCTTACCACTACACCGCACTACCGTCCCACTAGGATCTGAATCTGTAATGTAGTCGGACACGGTCTCTGCTCTCTTTCCAAACCTTGACTTTCTCGGCCCAGGGGTTGATCCGTTTCCACAGCAACCACCAGCCGGACAGGCTGTCCCCGTAGTTGCAGAGGTCGGTCTCGTCCTGGCTGCCCACGTCGATGGCGATGACCGTCTTGGCGCCCATGTTGCGGGCGATGTCCGCTGTGAGACGTGGGGGTGGGACAGGTGAACAGAAGCGCACGGACAGGCGGCGCGTAAACAGCACCAGGACAATGGGACAGAAGTCAGGAGCGCAGTGACATTTCAGAAGAGCAGAGAAGGGAACGCACTGGTTCACTCTCCCTTAGACACACCACCCAAAAACGGCCACGTTACGGGACCTTCCGCTAAACTCAAGGCTAGCAAGTGTGTGCAGACACCCACACACGCACACACACACACACATACACACACATACATACGCACCCACGCACCCACACACACACACACACACACACACACCCAAACAGTGTCTGCTGTCTCAGGATTATTAGGTTTGATTTGAACTGCTAGGTATGCAGCTTGAAAATGCCGATCTGTGCAGGTCATATCTCAAACCCTGTCTACAGTGCAAGAGAAGGTCTCACCCTCACCCTGAGTCCTGGATGGTCTTCATAATGTGGCCCCGAGGTGTGGTGTGAGCCCCCTGTTCTGGGACTGCCCAGCGCTTGCAAGAAGAGGCTCCAACACTGCAGACTTACATCTATGAAGGGCAAGGGCCCCAGTCTGTAGTGTTGGTCCATTATGCGCAAAGCGAAAGTGACAAAGTCTACAGTGCTGGCACAGCAAGACATTCAAAAGCCACAAAGCAGCAAAAAGACTTTTAAATGTAATTTTTCAACATACAGCCTGCTAAAGTTTGGGATCGTTCTACACATGACCAGCATCTTAAAGACACATCCTCAGGAAAACCACAGAAAATTATCATTTTCAATTTTGTTGGGTTCCGAACTAGTTTCCTCATTATCAAAAAATATATAAAATATATTAAAAATATTTAAAAGATGCTGTTAGCCCATTCTGAATACGGCTGTATGGCTTCTGCATAAGATCCAGACTAGATCCTCCAACAGAGAGATCCATCCAAAGACAAAATCAGACACACTACTTCAATCAACCAATCAAGTAATCACACAAACCGAGGCTGATATCACCCCCCACTCTTCCACAGGACTGAGCATCACTGTAGAACCATGCCAGCACTGTAGCCAGGGTCACACACACACAGACACTACACCGGCGAGCACAAGCCTAATTCCAAACGTCCGCGCAAAACCTCAGTTTCACAATAGCCGACTCCATTAGCTCCACGGGAAGAACAGCAAAAAGGGGAAGCCCTTATGCAAACAGCACAATCATCTGCGTTTCAGTTCGTGAAACGTGCAACAAGATTTTTCTCAGGTTTGATTGCGACCAGTCAGATCCCCACTCCCGCCCCCCCCCAACTGTAACCATGGAAACCAAACCAATGCCACAAATCCACATGTGAGCTGGTGCCCATATGCAAAATTTGTGGCTGCCACTGCCTTGTTTGCCAGTGTACAACAGAAAGGAAG
Organism: Megalops cyprinoides; assembly: GCF_013368585.1. NCBI lineage: Eukaryota > Metazoa > Chordata > Actinopteri > Elopiformes > Megalopidae > Megalops > Megalops cyprinoides. The sequence continues at coordinate 10,629,585 of NC_050583.1, read as the reverse complement.
ATGCTGCTTTTCTGCTTGCGACTCATTGGCTATTCAAATACTCGTAAACGTGCACACCGGAAATTACCTCCGAATGGTGGAGAGGACAGTAAGAATGCATCTGATTAGTATGTTATTTCAGTAGAGCCCATTCCCTTGACCATGGTGACTTGCATGGCTTGTGTCTGGAAATTGTTTATCCATTTAAATGGCTGGACGTTTACCAAAGCGGTTCAGGATGAGCACTTTGCTCAAAGGAACAAGCGCAATGTCCCAGCCGACGTTTGAACCTGCAACCTCTGGGTTACAATTCCTGTTGGCTGCTGCCACAACACACACCTGTGCACTGATGCTATGGGTGATGTCACGAACAAACGGTCTGTAGCAAGCACAAAAACACTTCCTTTCAAAAATCTTTCAAAAACAAACCAATTTCCGTGAAGTTTCACGAGTTAATTTCTAGTTTCACCCTGCTGAAATGCAACAGAGCGTCACATTTTGGTGAAAAGATGCATGGAGCAAACTCCAACGCTACAATCACATGCATTAACAACACCATTAAAGAAGACCCAATTTAAAAATCATTACCATGTTGCCATTCAACTGGACATTTATGACAAGCCTATGCTATCTGGTGATTTTACTTGTGTAGTTTTTTTTTTTTATTTTTCCCCAATAATAGAACAATTCCATAAGTCTTTTTGACCAGTCTAAACAGAAAAAGTAATTGTGCTTTACAAAGTTTAACCAGACGCATCCCAATAAGAATGCATTAATTAATGACCCAATAAAGGTTACTTCCCACTTTTGTATCAACCAATCAGACACCAGATAGCCCATACAGGCAGCATGGCACATGGAACATCATCGGCATCACAGACAGGTTAATTAAAGCGCTGCCGTGCTGATGATGAGGGTCTTTCACCCTTCACCCAGGACAACCATCAGTGACCTTTCTGTTTCCATCTGAATCTAGTGTGAACACAGCCTGGTCTCAGCCTGGTCCAACACCACATTTTGAATCTGAAAACCAGCTTACCCATTGATGACAGAGTCACAGTGTGTTGATTTCAATTCCTGAGGCAATAGACATGTTGGAAAGGCTCCAAACTTCAGGGTGTGCCTCTGCTGATTATCCTTAACGGCCTGTTACAGCACATGTTTGCTCCTTGTTTACAGGGGTCCTTTCAGGCTATATTATAGCAAAAACTGGACCAATAACATACGCTGTATGGATTTTGCAAGAGACAGCTTTCAAGAGCGTCCAGTAGGATGTTCTGTCATGTTCACAAGGGAGAATGGAATCAATTATTTGACCGCTGCCTCTGTTCACTCCAGCGCAGATGGAAATATGGTCAAACCCACCTCCCCGCCCTAAACAGGAACCCATGGTACTTACCTGTGGACAATTCCTTCCCTTCCTGTTCCACAGTAACTCAAATTTTTATCCACCTGCAACCTCCCCCCCCCCTCCTCCCAACACCCCCTGTTTGCTGCCCAACCTCCTCCGTGTTGGGGGGGGAGGCGGTAGGCCCCTACTTGCCTGGCAGGTTGTTGATGTAGCCACCGTCCATGAGCAAGTTGCCGTCTTTGGGGTCGCAGAGGGGCGGCAGGTACCCCGAAAGGGTCATGCTCGCCCGCACATAGCGCCACAGAGAGCCTGACACACCGGGGAGGGGAGGGGGATAACGTCTCAATAACGTCTCAGCAACGTCTCCATTAGTCGGCAAAGACGGACCGGGCCCGGCGGCACGCCATTGGCCGGCCTGTCGACGGGGCGCCGCCCTGCCCCGCCCACCTGACAACTCCTACCCGCTCCCTCGCTCTGCACTGCGGTCACCCTCATGCGTGCGTGTGTGTGTGTGTGTGTGTGTGTGTGTGTGTGTGTGTGTCCAAGGGTATATGCGAGGTATGCGAGGGTGACCCAGACAGAGGCACAGGGGTTCAGGCGTAGTCAGAGTCGAGAGGTGGGTCGATCTCCAAACCCAGTCACCTGGACACTCTGCAAACCCTACTGTGGAGCTAGACCAGTCGATACATAAAGAATAATGTCTGCCATTGGGTCTTAAAATGTTATGGAAAAGACGTTCTTGTGAGTGTGTTTCTGTGCATGATGGAGGGTGGGGGTGCTGGTCCTCCCCCAAGCATTTTCAGCCAGTGTGACCTGAACCCTAATAATTGACCTAAAATTTTTGGGGATCTGCAATCCGCAGCTGCACACCTGAATGAGAGATTCCTCACGTCTCGCTCGCAAAGGGCGGGAAGATGTTTCTGGAACACAGCACAGGGGTGCAGAGGTCGCAGGGGACGAGGTTTGGGCGATCTATGCCATGGTGAACAAGTGGGGGGTCAGCCAGCCAGTCCTGCCCTGCAGTACCTTTCTGAGCCAGCAGGGGGCAGGAGGCTGGGTGCAACATGGATTGGAAGGAGAAGAGAGAGCTCCATGAGGACAAGCTCATGAGGGGGGGTGTGGTGATGCATGGAGTTTTGGGGTGGGGGGACGCGGGGGGCAGGGGTGGGAGCGTGTCTGAACATGATCACTTGTGTGGTAATGTTGAGGAAGAATTCAATGAGGCTCCAATTGGATTGAACTTAAGTGGAAGTATGCTTAGCAACCTATAATTATTAAAAGTTTCCTCGTTTCCTGCTTGGGCTCTTCGTTAGGGGGAAAAAAGCTGTTTTCTTTGGGTAGGATCCAGAACACTAAGACTGCTTGTGAGACAAAAAGGATGTAAGGCAGTTTACATGTCGCATATAGAAAATATATATATTTAAGATAAATATATATGTATTCATTTCCATGTAAAAAACACAAGCGAAGCAGATGATGGGGAAGCCCTGGAAAGCTGTTGTTGGAAACAGCTGAAGCAACACTTAAAAGCAGATTTGTCTGCACGCAAAAAGGCAACAAAATAAATACAATAAAAGCTTCAACAAATAGCAAAGAACCAAAACCAAAAGGAAAAAAAAAAAACCGTGGAAAAAAAAAAAGGAAAAACTGAAGCATGGAAATAAATATGAGGGTTTTAGCTCTCCCGTGAAAAAAGAAGTGAACGAGGTGATGCTGCATTTTGGTTAAGCTGCGCAGGTTCGGTTGAGAATTTCTACCCTGAAAGACTCCTGACCGAGTAGCTGGTGCTATCCCAACCTCCTGACTCCACCCAGTCCACTCGCCTTTCCTATTCTGCCAAATCGTCTTGCGCCATGTTTCCGAGTTCAAACCAGCTTCTGAGCTGAACAGGCTCCAATTGGAGGAAAGGGGAAGCAAGTCGAGAAGCAGGAAAAAGGATTTCAGACTTTCAATAAAGTAATCTCCCCCTGTTCCCTTGCACCTGAAACTATGAGGGGAGGGAGACGAGAAAGAAAGGATCACCAAGTACTAAAGATTGATAAATACTGCCCTCAACCATGAGCACAAACCAAGAACTTATCCACCAGTTCCATCTTTAGCAGGGGAATGTACACAAGTATATATATATACATGCATGTATATATATATATAAGATTGACATTATCACCTCATGTACCAGCCAAGTGCAGACAGGTAATGTACTGATGGACAGGAAGCCAAACATAAACCAGAGAACACCAGGACGGGAGCATGCATCTCCGACCCCTGGATATGAACCTGCCTGAGCAGAGCTTTGGGATTGGGCGGGGAGTGGGGGCGGGGGGGTATTGGGCGGGGATGTTCCAATTCGGGAAACTGAGTCTGAGACTGTGGGAATTGTGGAGGCTCACACCCATACAGAATTAACCTTCCTTCCAAGCCATGGGTTCCCAATGTCCAACTGGTCAGAGGGGGGTTAAGAGTTGGGGGAGGGGTTACATTGTTTGGGTGGGGTAGAGGTGGGTGTGGGGGGGTGGGGGGGGGGCACAGTTCTGACCTGGGACATTGTTTACATAGCAGCCATCCACAAGCAGGTGACCATCCTTGGGGTCGCAGAGAGGAGGTAAGTAAGGGGTGTAGGAGGCACTCGCTCTAACATAGCGCCAGACACTGCCTGTCAAATGAAGATGGAGAGGATATCAAAATGTACAGCCCCGCATGACAGAGAGAGAGGAGGGGGGGGGAAGAAAGAGAGAGAGAGAGAGAGACGGAGAGAGAGAGGGAGAGTAGGTGAGAGGTAAAGAAGGAGAGAGGGAGCTAGAGACAGAAAGAGAGGGAGAGAAAGAAACTGAGGAGGGGACAACAGGGAAAAAAGGGGTAACACATAAGCAGGAATTTCAAAATGTACAACGTCAACCCAACCCGGGAAACGTAACAGACGCTATCGCCGTTTAGGCTCCTTTTTGTGTGGGGATCCTTTTCTACACTCACTGAGATATAAAAAAAAAACGGGAATGAAACAGATAGTACGGTCCACGCACACACAAACACATACACACACAGCGCACAGTTTGATCCAACAGAAACACAGAAACGAGCTCGACCTGACTACAACAGACCAACACAGTTAGCACACTGACCCCTCCCCTTGGAGCTACACTGCTTTTAAACATTTCCACTGTCTTATCCTCACAGTTTAAAGCCTGTTTGAAATGGCTGATCCTAGACATCAGGGGTTCCTAATGTGCAGGCCAGAGACAATGTGGAAATATACACAATTATTCTACTTTGGTAAATTATCTTTCTCACTAAATAAGCTTCCTGAGACAACTAAGTCCCTTTCGTTCTCCCTGCCTATGTTCTCTCCTTTAACTATGTGCAGTACATGAACATACATTTTAAATGACACACTCTGGAGGAAGTGAAAAGCAGTGATGTCAATAATGTCAACCCCTTCACCTGATAATTTAATAAGTTATCACTAAATTTATGTATTAATTTAATCACTGACAATTTAACACTCCTGACACAGACCGGACTGTCACAATTGTCTGAAATTTGGAAAGGATTTGGTCATAGGGAAAACTACCAAAGACCCACCTCACTTCAACTCGCTTCAACATATACTGCACTGATGAGTGTGTCTACAATGTTGCAGCGTTTACATAGCCTTGGTTCCATACAATTATACAAACACAGTTACAGGGTGGGCCTTGAACTAAGCCCCAGCTGTCGGGTAACTCTTCTGGTGTTGATTATTAAAAAAGGGCCTCAACTTCATCTGACCTAATCTAATCTGAATCTAGCAGTTGCTTGCTGCACTGGTGTGTGTAAAAGCCACAGTCTGAACTTTAGTTTTTGTTTTTCCACACATCACTGCATTGCTATTTCTCAATTTATACCTTAGCACAATTACTTCACACCACATTTCTGCATACTGGACCAAAGCTTCAGAACAGCTGGTTCTGTTTCTGTTTTGGGTGTTTGTGCTTCTTGTGTGCCGGGATTAGAGTTAGCCTTGTTAGAGAGACAGACAACTGAGTCAACACCAAGCCTGAGGGAGAGTGAGAGAGGGGTGAGGAGAGTGTGTGCGTGTCTGTGAGAGAGAGAGAGAGAGAGAGAGAGAGAGAGAGAGAGAGAGAGAGAGAGAGAGAGAGAGAGAGAAAGAAAGAGACAGAGACAGAAAGAGAAATGACTCCCACATTCGCCAAGAATCCACATGCGTATCTTTCCACAGCCCATATTCCAGCCACGCAGACTAAGTTCTACTGTGCTACGCAATGTCCCAGGGTCAGAGAGAGGAGCAGAGAAATAGAGACAGAGAGAGAGACTGGGAGAGAGAGAGAGAGAGAGAGAGGGGAGGTTCTACAAGCCAGGCTGGGTGTTACCCCACACCCATGGAGGAGGATCAAGAATCTTTTTGGAGCAACCTTTTGTTTGGGGGAGTGTGCAGCCACAATTGGAATTAGCCACACGCAGACGTATGAGATGGATCCACCAGACCCCCAAGGGCGGGAATCTGCCCGAGGGCCAATGAAACCGAACAAGCCGAGCAATGGAGTTGCGGGCTTACATCTAGGCTGTTCCACATGCGCCTGCAGCGCGTGGCAAATGGACGAGACATAAAGCGGGGCCTTGCACCACAAACGAAACGCGCCCCCTTTTTTTCCATCCCTCTTTCCGGTAGACAAAGCTTTCGTCAAATGTTGCCCTGGCCGAGTGTGGATGACCTCCCCTCCTTGAAGGTGTGTGTTAGGGTGGTTAGCTCACAGACAGTGGAGAGGTCTAAAGTCACAGGAAATGGGTGGGGGCAGGGCTGGGGTAGCTAGCAGGGAGGAGTGTTCTGGATCCTACCAATTCACAGTGGACCGGGGGTGGGGGGGTGGGGTAGAGACACGTGGAGTGGTTCCCTGCTAAGTGCATAAGCTGATGTTGCTCTTGTCCATTAAGAGATGAACCGTCAGTGAAGGGAATATTGTTAAATCGTTCTTAATGGGTTTGGTATCTTTTCTCAATTTTAGAATGTTGAGACACACAAATGACAGCTAAGGAGAAGAAGCAGTCGGTAGAGGAAACCATTTTTAGGGTCTACATAACTAACACAACACAAAAACAACAAGTAACATTTTTTTTTTGTAAAAACGCTCAGCTAGGTTTGCCAGAGAGAAATAAAAACAGAAAGAAGAAACAGGCAGAAAGAGGAGGGGGGGGGGACCTTCGGGCTGTTAGATGATTGACAGCAGAAGGAAGTGGGGCGGTGAGGAAGAGGAAGTGTGGGAGAGAGGCAGTCAAGACAAGCTCTCGCTGTTAGTGTCATGCCAGGAGCATCTCAGCAGCATTCGGACTGGGGGTAGAGCAGCCCCCCCACTTTCAGGAGACCCCAGCTCAGCAGGAAAATAGTAGCCTTAACAAACCATCACCAAGGGCCGACTAGCATATCCATTACTTTTTTTTGTACATTACATTACTGCCATTTAGCAGACGCTCTTATCCAGAGCGACTTACACAGGTTATAGTTTTTTACAATGTGATCCACTTATACAGCTGGGTACCTACTGAGGCAATTATGGGACAAGTACCTTGCCCAAGGGTACAGCAGCAGTACCCCAGCGGGGACTTGAACCAGTAGCCCTTTAGTTATGAGACCTCGTCCTTAACCACTATGCTACACTGCTGCCCCAGATGCAAATGTGAATGCAGAAAACTGGAGGGCTTAACTGGCACCTTCTATAGGACCAGTCAACAGTTTGGACACACCTGATTAAGATAATGGGAAACATGCATTCAAAGACATTTTGATCTAAAGACTCATGCTTGAATGTTTGAAATTTGTTTCTTAGGCATCAACTTCACTATTTATATTTGTCTATGCATGAATTTCTTTAAATTTTTTTTTTTTTTTGGTTTCTTTGAAGAATCTAAAATATAAGACAGTTTGGACTTGTAGAACATAATTCTGTGTTATTTCATAGTTTAGGTGTCTTTACTATTATTCTAAAATGTGGAAAATAATAAAAATAAATAAAAACCCTTCTATGAGTGTGTCCAAACTTTTGAATGGTACTGTACATTCAGTACTGTCTACCTTTCAGTTACTATACTGCCACACACTTTTCCATACTGTTCAGCACACAGTATTTAGTTGTAGCTTTTTTCATTTTTTTGCTTTTCTAAATATAGACTGATATGATTTGATCAGGATGAGGCAGAAACAGTTGATGGTAAAGGAATAGGACACTGGTGTGGTAACGCAAGCTCCCCCTCTGGGCCCCTGTGCGCCCCCCCCCTCCCCTTCATGGTTTCTGGCACTAAAGGCCTACTGAACTGGGGGCCCCTGGGGAACCTGGGTCCAAGCCCAAGACCCTTGGGAATGTAAGGGGGAGGGGGGAGGCCCCCAGCCCTGCCCACTCAAGTTATACAGCAACAAGGATACATTCAAGTCAATCAAACATTATACAAAAATCACCATCGATCAATGCATGAGGAGACAGGGATAAAGGTAGACGTTTTTTTCTTTTCCCCCCCCCAGACCATAATTCCCAGCCACCCCCCTCCCCCAATTTGTGACTTAAAGGAGGAAATTGAGTCTGGCAAGCCGTGACGTCAGCTAATGCTCTGCTGTGAGTAATGTGATGATGTAATGTGATGATGTAATCGGTCTATCTCTGACTGAATAGATGCACACTCTGTTTATTTTTTTCTTCCCTCTACGCCTGGAGCCTCGTATCTGGCTGGAATAACAATAGCCGTTGCTGAAACTGGGCAGCGACTGCAGTTTTATTTTGTCTGGGGTGCAGGGCTGCGTTACAGTACGGTGATTATTAATCCTGGTGGGTTCTAAAATTAGTTCTGTAATCTCCCTGCTGTCTTGTGGTGAGGCAGCTGGGTCTGTGCGAGGAGTTGTGCTCGCAGCAGAGTCATGATGGTTATCTCTGACCTGCAAGTCCCTTCGGGGCACAAACACCACATATGTCTGTGGCAGTTCTTGTATACTAATATGTGTCCATGTGTGCGTGTTCAACAGACTTAAATGAACAGAATTCCTCATGAGTGATGTAGTCTTAAATTCAGATGTCAGCTGTCTTGCCTGATCCGACATTATCAAAACAATAAACCTTATTTTTAAAAACTTGTATAATGATAACTAATGCTTTAGAGTGAGTGCAGTGAGTGCCTATGATGAATTGCCCTTAAGGGCAGAATTCCTGTGTCTGGGTCTGTGTGGTTCAGCTGAAATCTTTATGACATCGTAATGAGCAGAGTGTGTGTGTGTGTGTGTGTGTGTGTGTCTGTGTGTGGGTGGGGGGGGGGGCATTGATAATGGCGGGGGGGTAGCTTACTAATGGCTGTGACTCACCGTCTTTGTGTACACGCATTGCGGAGGCTGTGATGTCAGTGGTCACGTTGAAGTAGGGCAGCCACAGGTCCTGAGAAGGAGACGGTAACGACAGACACAGAAACACGCAGGCAGACAGGACGACACAAACAAAGGTTTGGACGAACCACACAGGGGGACAGACAGGAAGCACAGCATGAGATTAGACATGGACTAAACAGGCAGTTACACAGTCCCAGTGCATTATAAACCACCAGGTGTCACTCTCTCTGGGTACCACCTCTGCAGCATGGATTCTGACAGTAGTGCTTCTATTACACCTTTGTGTAGTCATGCTGAAAATAAAATTTAAAAAAATACACACATCCACACACATACACATACACTGTAGAAACACTCTACTGAAAAAGCAATCAACTGCCCCATCTGAAGATTACTCAGACTACCTTCTCATATATAGATTACATATATATTACAGATTAAATTTATATATAGACTGTTTTAAACCTTTCAGCCTCCATTAGATGTATACCATGTATGATATTACTGATTAAACCCTTTGCCTCCTCTAGCTACCCTAAACCCTGCTGACTCCAGGCAGGGCCCTCACAACCAGCCCCTCCTTCTCGGCCTGATCAGCCCTCCACCTCACCTCTGCCTGCTTGTCCTGGAACACCTTGGAGATGCTGGTGTTGAAGGCGGAGCCGGAGAACATGGAGGTGATGGGATAGGTCAGGTCCAGGACGGTCTTGAACACGGAGTTCATGGCCTTGGAGAGCAGAGAAAAGAGGGAGAGAGAAAAACGGAAGAACCCATGGTGAGTAAAGGGATGAGTGACAGGGTGAGTTAAGGGGTGTGTGAGGTGAATCACACACACACACACACACATTACATTACATTGCATTACTTCATTTAGCAGCTACTCTTACCCAGAGCGTCTTCCAAATAAGTGCATTACTATGCTAAGGCTAATTATCATGAAGTATTACAAGACGTCAGTAAGATACAAAGTTAAGTGCTATGCTAGTATAGAGTGCCCTTTTTTTGTGAAAATAGCAATTGATAGGATAGATATAGACAGACATAGATACAGAAGAAGGTAGGCTAGAGATACAGCCTGAAAAGATGAGTTTTAGGTTTTTAATGAAGGCGTCCAGGGAGTCTGTTGTCCGAATCTCGGCAGGAAGCTCATTTCACCAGTGTGGAGCCAGTGCTGAGAAGAGAAGGGTTCGAGAGATGCTGCCCTTTCGGGACACAGAGGCGACCTGGGGTAGTAGAGCGCAGCGCTCTTGCAGGCTTGTAGACCATGATCATGTCCTGCACTGTATGTATTGGGGGGCTGGTCCGTTAAGTCCCTTCAAGGTTAGACACACGCACACACGCACACACACACAGACACACAGACACACACACACACCTTGGACCACTCGCGGGCCCGCTGCTTGGTGCGCACGGCGCTGCGCTCCTCGGCGTACAGCGCCCCGATGAAGGAGCCGATGGAGGTCCCGCCCACGATGTCGATGGGAATCCCCGCCTCCTCCATGGCCTTGATCACACCCACGTGAGAGCAGCCCCTGGGAGGAGCAACAGGAGTGTCAGTCAGAAATCTCACACTGGGTGTGCATATCTGTGAGCATCAGTGTATCAGTGGCAGCGTGGCATAGGGGAAAGGAGTAGGGCTTATAACCGAAAGGTTGCTGGTTCAATTCCCTGCTAGGGTACTGCCGTTGTATCCTTGGTCAAGGTACTTAACCCATAATTGCCTCAGTAAATATTCAGCTGTATAAATGGAAAACATGTAAAATTGTAACCTGTGTATGTTACACCGGATAAGAGCATCTGCTAAATGACAATAACGTAATGTAATGTGTCAGTGCGAGTGTGTGGATGTGTGGAAATTACGATATCAAAGGACACAGGTGCTCACCTGGCGCCTCCTCCTCCCAGTACTAGGGCGATGCTGTTCCCCGTCAGAACTCGGGCCAGCCGAGAGAAGTCACTGTGCCTGTCTGCTGTCTTCTCGAAAACTTTCTCATACACCTCCCGCTGTGCACACACACACACACACACACACACACAGAGCACAGAGGTCAGACACGCATACACAGCTGAGAGTACAACCTGGGTCAATATCAGCTTTGGGTTTCTGTGTGTGAATACTGGGTCAGTACCAGCTAGGTAGGATTCTGTGAGAGTATACACATTGGGTCAGTAGTAGGTCTTAGCAGCACTATTTAAGGGTATACATTTGCTCAGTACTTGCTTTGGGTTGCCATGTATGAGTATATATCGGCTCAGCAGCAGCTCAGGGTTAACATGTGTGAGAATATAATAGGTCAGTACCAGCTCTGGGTTGCCATGCGTGAGAATATATCAGGTGGTCAGTACCAGCTCTAGGTTGCCATGTGTGAGAATATATCGGATCAGTACCATTTCTGGGTTGCCATGTGTGAGAATATATATCGGGTCAGTACCAGTTTCGGGTTGCCGTGTGTGAGAATATATATCGGGTCAGTACCAGTTTCGGGTTGCCGTGTGTGAGAATATATCGGCTCAGTACCAGCCTGGTGGGGCTCCGTCGGGAGAACACTCTTCGGGGGCACTTGAGGTGCAGGTGTCCGGAGCACCAGCTGCGCATGTTGAGCCACTCCACGGTTCTGGAGGGGCCCGGCCCGTCCTCACGGTGGAGCAGAATCAGCTGCTTCAGGGCCCGGACCGCCGTGTTCTCCAGCATCTGCTCCAGCTTCAGAGGGAGGGAGAGGGAGAGAGTGAAGGAGAGGAGGGAGGGAGGACGGGAGACGGAGAGAGGGAGACATGAAGAGGCACAGAGGGAGAGGAGTAGAGTGAAGGAAGGAGAGAGGAGGGAGAAAGAAGAAGAAAGAGTGAAACAGTTATGTATAAATACAGATATAGAGAGATAGGTTCCTCTATTATCTCATTACACACAAAAGCCTGATGATAGGTGGCAGGGGTGTTGGGTGAGAGGGTGTGGTCTCAGATACAGCCTCTGTCCCCTCCTCCCATTCCTCACCAGACACTGTGACCCCTTACCTGTCCCATGGTGTTCTAGTCTCCCTTCACTACCCCATACCTGCCCCAGCGTGGGCTACTGTCCCCTAACTACCCCTTAACTGCACCAGGGTGTGCTACTGTCCCCTAACTGCCCCTTACCTGTCCAAAGGTGTCCTACTCTCTCTTCACTATCCCTTACCTATCTCAGAATGGGCTACTGCCCCCTAACTACCTCTTACCTAACCCTAACCCAGAATGGGCTACTGCCCCCTACCTACCCCTTACCTAACCCTAACCCAGAATGGGCTACTTTACTACCCCTTACCTACCTCAGAATGGGTTACTGTCCCCTCACTACCCCTTACCTGTCCCAGCGTGGGCTCCTGGTCCCCCAGCCCCACGATGAGGATGCAGTCTGCCTGGCGGATGCAGCGCTGGGTCCAGGGGGTCATGCTGCTGTCCGTCTGGTACAGAACGATGCGGTTTATGTCCTCCTGCTGGGCCAGCCAGCCGGACAGACGGTACTCGTGGATACTGAGGAGGGGGAGGAGACGGCAACAACAAGATCAGCTGACATGAGAGGAGGACCTTGCTCAAGGGTGCAAAGAGCAGATGGGGCACTGCTGTTGTACCCTAAGGCAAGGTACTTAACCCACAACTGCCTCAGTAAATATCCAGCTATATTAATGGATAAAATTGTAACCTGCATGTATGTAAATCGTTCTGGGTAAGGGCATCTGCTCAATGACAATTATGTGAAGTAATCTAAATTCATATAGTCTTCACAAACACACACTCACATGCACACACATATGCAATATGTACTAATGCAATAATGATAATAATGTAACGAGGATACAGTGACTGAAAGGCAGGGAGGAATTATGAGGGAGAGGTAGGAAAGGGGCAGATAAAGACGTAACAAAGGAAACAGAGATGAGATAGCCACCAGATCTGATTAGTGCTGTTCTACATGAGAAGCGAACACAAAAACCCCCGTCTCCAAGGCGACGGCAGCCCACTGACCTGTCGAGGGCCGAGGCCCCCAGTCTCTCCCGAATGATGTCACTGGTCAGCAGCAGGGTGGGTCCTGCGATTAAACAGATTAGACCGAGCTGCAGTTGCGCCAGCAGCTGACACGAAATGACTGTGAACAGTGAACAGCCCAAAACACGGCTTAGCATTAGCTACGTATCTGCTAGGCAAAGAGCGGGAGTCAGATTCAACAGGCTCTAGGATGTGATACAGGGCGGCAGTGTTGCATAGTGTTAAGGAACAGGACTTGTAACCTAAAGGTTCCTGTTTCGATTCCCCGCAGGGGCACTGCTGTTGTACACTTGGGCAAGGCACTTAACCCAGAATTGCCTCGGTAAATATCCAGCTATATAAGTGGGTAACATATAAAAAACTGTAACCTAAGTTGGTCTGGATACGAGCGTCTGCTAAATGCCAGTAATGTAATGTAATGCGAAGTAATACGACAGGACTGGGGAGGAGCGGGCGCGGCATACCTATGGCATTGAGGGCGTGGCTGAGCTCCAGGTTGAAGGCATTGATTGGCACCTCGTCACACACCGGCAGCACTGCCACAGTGGAGAGGTTGCTGGTTGGGTTGGTGACGTCCGGGCTGGACGACACATTGGACAGGCCCAGGGTGGAGCCTGGAGAGAGAAGGGAGAGAGGATTAGAACTCAAAAACAGAGTTAAAGAGAAAGAAACAGAGAGGGAGACAGGGAGAGGATTAAAACTTTTAAACACAGAGGGACAGAGAGAGACAGACAGAGATGGGGAGAGATTAAAAGTTAAAAATGGATAAAGAGAAAGATAGAGGGGGATACAGAGAGAGGATTAAAACTTAAAAGCAGAAATAAAGAGCAAGAGACAGGGAGAGAAAGAGATGATTCAAATGTGGGAGACAAGTAGGTTTAAAATATGTTAGGGACATAGAGAAAGCACGAGAGAGAGAGAGAGAATGAGAGCACAAGAGAGTGAAAGATGAATAGAATGGAGCCAGGAGATAAGAAAAGGACAGAAAGTTAAATTTTAAAATGTAAAACACTGAACATAGGCAGAGGGCAGGAGGGACACCACGGGGGGGGGGGGGGGGGGGTGGATACCTGGCGTGTCAGCTGCTGCTTACCTGAAAAGGGCCCACGGGCCTGCTGAAGGTTCCCCAGAATCTTCTGGCCCAACAAGTGGATCAGGCGGGTCACCACCTGCAGGTAAAATCAGAGCACAGGAAACACTGCTGAATCACACACAGTCAGAGCACAGGGCGTACCGCTGAACCACACACAGTCAGAGCACAGAGCATACCGCTGAATCACACACAGTCAGAGCACAGGGCGTACCGCTGAACCACACACAGTCAGAGCACAGGGCATACCGCTGAATCACACACAGTCAGAGCACAGGGCATACCGCTGAATTACACACAGTCACAGCACAGAGCATACCGCTGAATCACACACAGTCAGAGCACAGGGCATACCGCTGAATCACACACAGTCAAAGCACAGGGCATACCACTGAATCACACACAGTCAGAGCACAGGGCATACCGCTGAATCACACACAGTCAGAGCACAGGGCATACCGCTGAATTACACACAGTCACAGCACAGAGCATACCGCTGAATCACACACAGTCAGAGCACAGGGCATACCGCTGAATCACACACAGTCAAAGCACAGGGCATACCACTGAATCACACACAGTCAGAGCACAGGGCATACCGCTGAATCACACACAGTCAGAGCACAGGGCATACCGCTGAATCACACACAGTCAAAGCACAGGGCATACCGCTGAATCACACACAGTCAGAGCACAGGGCATACCGCTGAATCACACACAGTCAGAGCACAGGGCATACCGCTGAATTACACACAGTCACAGCACAGAGCATACCGCTGAATCACACACAGTCAGAGCACAGGGCATACCGCTGAATCACACACAGTCAAAGCACAGGGCATACCACTGAATCACACACAGTCAGAGCACAGGGCATACCGCTGAATCACACACAGTCAGAGCACAGGGCATACCGCTGAATCACACACAGTCAAAGCACAGGGCATACCGCTGAATCACACACAGTCAGAGCACAGGGCGTACCGCTGAATCACACACAGTCACAGCACAGGGCGTACCGCTGAATCACACACAGTCACAGCACAGGGCATACCGCTGAACCACGCACACAGTCAGAGCACAGGGCATACCGCTGAACCACGCACACAGTCAAAGCACAGGGCATACCGCTGAATCACACACAGTCAGAGCACAGGGCATACCGCTGAACCACACACAGTCAGAGCACAGGGCATACCGCTGAACCACACACAGTCAAAGCACAGGGCGTACCGCTGAACCACACACAGTCAGAGCACAGGGCGTACCGCTGAACCACGCACAGTCAAAGCACAGGGCGTACCGCTGAATCACACACAGTCAGAGCGCAGGGCATACCGCTGAATCACACACAGTCACAGCACAGGGCATACCGCTGAATTACACACAGTCACAGCACAGGGCGTACCGCTGAATTACACACAGTCAGACCACAGGGAACACTGCTAGACCACGCAGTTAAAGCAGTCTCTTGCCCCTCACACGCGCACACACATGCGCACGCGCACACACACACACACACACACAGACAGACGGACAGACAGACGGACAGACGCACGCACGCACGCACGCACGCACGGACAGACAGACGGACAGACGCACGCACGCACGCACGCACGCACGCACGCACGCACGCACACACGCACACACACACACAGACAGACGGACAGACAGACGGACAGACGGACGCACGCACGCACGCACGCACACACGCGCACACGCGCACACGCGCACACGCGCACACTGACCTGAGGATATCGCCTCTTGATGTTGTTGAGCGTTCCCTCGGGCAGCTTCACCAGCTCTGTGTCCCTGACCGCGTGAACAGTGGTAGCCCGAGGCTGTCTGGTCAGAGCCTCCACCTGACGCACAGAAAAACACACTCACTCAAACACATATTTCACACGCCATTAAAAATTAAAGGCAATTTTTCATCGATTTTCCCTGCAGCTGGGGGCACAGAATATAAGCGCAAACCTCACATAACAATGTTACATTAACCTTCACGGGGCACAAAAAATACGATCAATATTATCTGATTCCTATAAAAAAGAGCTTGTTGAAACTGTTTTTTTTTTTGTTATGCAACCATTTATCTTTTCCCCCCTCGGGTTCTGATGAGTCATGCCAAACATCCTTTATCCAGCTCGGTTCAGGAGTTCAGAGAGAGAGACGCGGATCGATGGCCGTTTGACGGGGACACTCGGACACGCGGCGAGCTCTCTCACCACTCCGATGAGGTCACCCCGCCCGTACTCCCCCACCAGCTCCTTCTTCCCGTTGGCCTTGCGGATGACCGACCGCAGGCGGCCGTTCAGGACGATGTAGGTGCAGTCTGACTGGTCGTCCTGCCTGGAAGGATGTGTGGGGGGGATATAAAGGGGTTTAGGGGGATAAAACTGAAAAGGGCATTTCATAATTTCCATATCAGCTCAATGTAATTGGGGGCAACGATCCTTGTAGAAGCAGTAAGCACAGTCTCACAACATGTTTTGGATTCTGTGATCTAGTGACTGATGTATACTTGGCTTTCCTTGTCTAGTCAGGTTGTACAAGTTGTGGTATGCTCATACTCACTGGTCTGGGGGTGCTGTTAGCCTGGGCTGTCACTGTTGCTCATTTAAACTTGAATAAATAAACTTCTGTTCCCTTGTGCTGGAAGTCACTCTGGATAAGAGCATCTGCTAAATTCATGTAATGTAACTCAACTGTGATGTACAGCAGCGTGATGAAGTACTATGATGCTGAAATCATGTACGACTTACAGGACGACCTCATGCGATTTTCACTTTATAAACAAGGAATCCGCCGCACCGCCAGCAAAGCCACCCGATCCGATTAGCTGGATGGCAGACGGCTTTCTAGAACCAGCTGAACCCATGCCGTGCAAGGAGCGTTGCAGCTACAGTCGCAGCACCGCAGCGGTCAGCAGACAGAGCTTCAGTTTAAAGCTGCAGCTTTCCTTCCGAGACTGGCACGCGTCTCTGAACCGTGCCAAGGGTCGATTATTTTCGGCTGCGCAACGCTTATTCAAATCTCGCCCCCTCGCCCCCACCCCCCACCCCAGAGGACAGAAAGGCCACGGCAGTGAAACTGAACCCTTCAGAGAAACGGCAGAGGAACGAACACCCCTCTGCTTTTCCAATGCATTTACTCATTTCAGGAAATTAGCCAACCGCTGCGCCAGTGCCAGGACATGATACAGTGGATGAGGGCTGCCCGCTGCCCTTCAACAAACTAAGACGATGGAATACTTGTATCATAAGTTATTTCTGTGTAGCACTACATTGCGTACAAACATGAAAACAAGCATGGGCATATATGGGTGTCATTTAGCAGATGCTCTTATCCGGAGCGACTTACATAAGTTATATTTTCGCATGTTATTCATTTATACAGCTGGATATTTACCGAGGCAGTTCTGGGTTAAGTAACTTGCCCAAGGGTACGGCAGCAGTGCCCCAGCGGGGAATCGAACCAGCAACCTTTCGGTTACGACTGCTGCTCCTTACCACTATGCCACACTGCTGCGCATGTGCAGTTAGGTATGTTTACCACAACAGGCCATGCAAGTTAAACTGCTTAAATACATTGCATTTTAAGGAGGCCCCTACTAATAATTAGATAATGTAATGTAATAAGGTGATTCTGCTGAGTCAGAAACAGCTGTGTGGGGAGGGCATAGAGCCCTACAGATCAGCCAGAGAGGAAATATGGGGGGAGGATGAATGAAAACGGGTGAGGGGCACTGCTAGAGGGGCTCAGGGTGACAGGGTTGAATGAGGAAAGGGAGGGGCTAATGGGGGAAGTACCTGTAGAGCGCCCGCCCGGCCTCCACGGCCATCCAGTCTATGGCGAAGTCCATTTGCCGCACGAAGGCGGACATGCGCACCGCCACGGTGTGGGCGGCGCTCAGCACCACGCTGGGCTGCTCTCGCATGATCCTGCAGGGGGCGACAGAGAGCGCAGCGGCGTTAACCACAGGGCAGCTCAACAGGGTCATAACGCTTAACATCTTGCTAAATATCAGCCAGGTATAGATTAATATAATGTATACACTGCGTGGTACAGTCCCGTTGCCAAGGCAATTCACACCACAGATTTTAGGCCCGGCGGTACCCCTGGCCCTATGCCTTGCAATAAGCATTTAAAAGGACTGAAGGTGACTACCAGCAGTGAGGCCGTGTCCTGGGGCTGCACATTTTTTTGTCATGTTTGTCATTTTTGATAGATGCTCTTATCCAGAACTTGCATAAGTTACAGTTTTGACATGTTATCCATTTATACCGCTGGATATTTACTGAGGCAGTTGTGGGTTAAGTACCTTTCCCAAGGGTACAACAGCAGTGCTCAATCAGGGAATCGAACCAGCAACTTTTTGGTTATGAGTCCTGCTCCTTACCGCTATGCTACACTGCCACACAGAGGACAACTCGCACTTTAACGCTTCATTCTCTGTGCCGTACTGGGTGTAAAGGTAACCAGAACAATACGCAGTATAATCCATGTTCATTGATAAAGTTAAGCAAGCTGGGAACACTAGAGTAACCTTTCCTTCCTGAGCTCTCGGGGCTGGACTCACTCGTAGAAGTCGGACTTGGAGATCTTGAGGAAGGTGCAGTCCCGCACGGCCTTGATGGTGAAGATGAGGGGCTCGCCCGTCAGCACGGCCAGCTGGCCCACCATCTCGCCCGGCTGGGTCACAAACAGGCACACTGCCTCCTGCTTGTCAATCATGCGCTGGTACACGTGCAGGCAGCCCGACAGCACAAAGTGCAGACTGACGTCCTGCGACCGGGTGGGGGGGGGCGCGGAGAGAGAACGGGAGGAAAGGGCAGTAGGAGGGAGAGATGTAGGTGAGAAGACAGGGAGGGACAGAGAGGGGAAAGGGGTCAGACAGAGGGAGGAAGGG
This sequence comes from Megalops cyprinoides, assembly GCF_013368585.1. Taxonomy (NCBI): domain Eukaryota; kingdom Metazoa; phylum Chordata; class Actinopteri; order Elopiformes; family Megalopidae; genus Megalops; species Megalops cyprinoides. The sequence goes on along the minus strand of NC_050583.1, from coordinate 10,610,879 downwards.
ATAGAGGGGAAACAGAGGGGGCAAAGGAGAGAGGGAGGAGAGGAGTGAGGAAGCAATACAGGGAGGGGTGGAGGGAGGAGAGGATAGAGGGAGGGAAAGGGGAGGAAAAGAGAAAGGGAGGGAGGGAGGCAAGGAGAGTTTATTTAGTCACATCTTTCTTCTGCCACATGAGTCGTTTTGCACCCAAACCCAAGCAGACAACATGAGTAAGATCCTGATGAGTCAGAGCTCTCTCTCAGAAGGAGCGGATGGGTGGAGAGAGATGAGCATTAGTAGGCAGACAGGGGGGTGAAGGAGGAGGAGAAAGCAGAGGGGACGGCATGTGAGGCGGGGGGGGGCTGACAGGAAGGAAGGGGAGAAGACGTGGAAGAGGAGGGAGAGGAGCAGAGGCTATGAATAGGAGAGGAAGCAGTCAGAGAGAAGGAGAAGCACTAGCCTCACAGAGAGGGAGAGGGATGGGGTAAAGCCACACGGGGATATATAGATGGAGCCCACTGCAGTGCCAAATTCTGTGCCTACCTGGTCCCCCTGTCGAGCCAGCACTGCCCCAGCCTTGGCATGGTGAAGAGTCACCCTCCCATTGAGTAAAGCAGGATCCTGATGGGAGAGAGGGAGGGAGAGAGAGGAGGGAGAGGAAGAGAGAAAGAGAGAGAGAGAGAGAGAGAGAGACAGAAGGAGGGAGAGAGAGGGAGGGAAAGAAGGGGAGAGACAGTGGGAGAAGGGGGACAGGAAGAGAGAGAGGGAGGAGGAGGGGCGAAGAAGAGCGAGAGAAGGGAGGGAGAGGGAGAGACAGGGGAGAGAGAGAGAGAGAAAAACAGAGAAAGGGAGAGAGAGGGAAAGGGGGGGGGGGAAGGGGGGAGAGGGGGACAGGAAGAGAGAGAGGGAGGGAGAGGAAGAGAGAGAGGATGATAAAACAAACCGGTGTTCAAACCCAGCTATTGCAGCAGACTGCATGCACTTCCTCCAATGGTTATCAACACCCATGTCGGCCTTGATCTGACAGACAGAAACTGATAAGAGGACGGGTGGGGATCAAAAGCTTCTGCCAGGATGAGAAGCATGATGCAGCGCTCTGTGCAATCAAAACCACTGCCCTGCGGTGAAACAAGGCTGGATGTGTGCTGGGTGGCGCCGCCTGGGCCTAGAGTGTGCTCTGAAGCCTCAGAAAACTGCACGTGGGAAGCTTGAACTGGTTTAACACTTGATGAGCCATCTGGGCCTATAGTGTGCTCTGAGACCTTAGAGAACAGCAGTGGGAAGCTAGGTCTGGCCTAACTCTAAATGAACCGTCTGGGCCTAGACTGCGCTCTCTCTGCCTTACAGAACGGCACGTGGGAAGCCAAGTCTGGTCTAATGCTGGATGAGCTTGGGCCTAGAGCGTGCCCTGAGGCCTTAGAGAGCAGCCTATAGGAAAGCCAAATCTGGTCCAGCACACCACACACACCTCAATCCTCATGAGCTTCAGGATCTCCTTCTGCGCCTCCTCGAAGAGGGAGCCGCAGGGGCGCCCGGGCAGCGGCCCGTAGAAGGTATCCATACCCCCCTCCTCCTCGGGGTACAGGTACACCCCCGACGGAACCTCCTCCACCGTCACGGACTTCCTCTCCCTCTGGTCCTGGGACACCGACTGGAAGCAGAGAGGAGAGATCAGTGTGGCACTATGATTTAAATCTCTCCAGTATGCAAATATTAAACTGTAATATCTGAGAATGACTAGATTTTCTGTGACACCACAACAAATAAACATAAATGAGTGTGTATGTGTATGCATGTAGGGATGTGTGTGTGTGGGTGGGTGGGTGTAAACACACATAATACAATTCAAGCTCAACCAAATATGAGTTTTCATATGTGTATCTCTTTGTGAAGACTATATAAATTTACATTACATCACATTACTGTCATTTAGCAAAGGCTCTTATCCAGAGCAACTTACATGGGTTACAGGTTTTATCCATTTATACAGCTGGATATTTACTGAGGCAACTGTGGTTAAAGCACCTTGCCCACAGGGAAAAGCTGCACCACACTGATCTTAGAAAATAAGATTTGTCTTTTTCTCCTCTGATCATCTACTCCGAAAAACCCTTGTTCAGCTTCTCCAAGTGTCCTCTCTGGACCCCAGATGGTCTGTCACTGCCTCTCCCCACCCCCCCCCCCCCCCTTGCCCAGCTGCCCCCCTACCCCTCCCAAACTGACCCGTGTGAAGGTTGGCGGGGTCGGGGTGCCGTCCTCCGCGGACACCGAGATGCGGCCCCTCTCGTACGCCATGTCGAAGTCCGACCGCAGACTCTTCTGGATGCCTGCGCAGACAGATGTGAGTGCAGCACAGAGCGCGCACAAGCGCGGACGCGGCGCAGACGAAGCACACGCTGCCTACAACATGACATCATCCCGGCCGACATGCGTCGCAAAAGCAAACGCAGGTGTGAAAAAAACACATCGGTTCCCGACAGATCTACCCACAAAAACACAAACAATGGAAAAGAAGCAATGTCAACCCATGCAAATGGCCGCACAGCACCAATGGCAATGCAAACAAGGGCAATGGAAAAGGGATGCAAATGAGTGAACCACAAAAGGCCCTGCCTATTGGAAGCGCCCTTCTGAGTTTGCTTTCTTGCTGCGGCGCAAATCAGATGCGAGGTGTTGGGGGGGGGGGGGGGGGTTGGGACAGGTGGTGGTGGGGGAGGGGGGGGGGGGGCAGGACGGGTACGTGGGCTCACCTGCGATGTCCACAGGCATGGAGATTGCACGGCTGAGCGTTGGCACTGAGCTTCCGTCCTTCCCCTGATCTCCACCTACGGGCAGACCGAACGCAGGAGCGTTACGCAGAGGGATTCACGGCGCCCACGCACCACAAACGCCCACACACAGCACCACTAAGCTGTCATTTATCACCAATGAGGCTGTGCTTTTCTCTTCTAAATGGCCCACTTACCCTAAAATGGAATCATTTGTTTTATTACCAACCGCCATGGTGTCTCATTCATCAGTATGAAAACATCCGATGTGAATCAAGAGTCTGACTGAAGCAGACTTAAGAGCACAGTATTAACTTAACTGATCATTTCATTGCTAAATCAACACTTCTGACAGAAATGGAGGCGGCAGTGTAGCAGAGTGGTAAGGAGCAGGGCTCATAACCAAAAGGTTGCTGGTTCAATTCCTTGCTGGGGCACTGCTGCTGTACTCTTGGGCAAGGTACTTAACCCAGAACTGCCTCAGTAAATATTCAGCTGTATTAATGCATAACATGTCAAAATTGTAACATATGTAAGGCATTCTGGATAAGAGTGTATGCTACATGCCTATAATGTAATGTAATCAAAGCTAATGATGTTAAATTGAAGCGGGAGAAAAGTCCCATACACCGTGTGGGAAAGTCTTGACTATCACCATGACTGGACCATCACTGTAATTTTCAGCCAATCAAAGGTTTTTTCAGGGTTGTCAGATTTAGATTTAGATTTCCAATGACTTTTAATTTTAATAATAAGTGTGATACTTTCAAGGATTATATTTAATGCTGCAACAGTCACATGCTGTTAAAATTAGGCTACATCAAAACTGAAATGGGGTACTTTTTGAGACAAACACATTGAATTGAATTACTATAATGTAATGTAATGTAATGTAATGTAAATGTAATAAATTGGCTTACTCTTGGCCAACAATATCAGTCTCCTCTGACTTGGCAGCAGGCTTCATGTACAAATCAGTAGACTCGCCAAACTGATAGAAACATCAGGGCACTGACCTCACTACATTACTTGTAAATGGCCTCAAGCGAGTGACACATAGAGAAGCACGCATACATTTTACTTGCTGTAAAAAAAAAAAAAGCGAGTGTAAACTTTTTTCCACAACTTTTAATGTAGAGTGGGATATCCGACCATTTTCTGGTGACTGCCCAAAATGAAAACATTTCAGGGTTTTCAAGATTTTTCAGTCATATTTTCCCATGCGCTGACACATATAAGAATTAAGTTTCATTTTTGTGACCAGACGATTGAGAAACCCATCAGTGATACACATCAAAGAAATGCTTAGCAGTTCATGTTGCTGAGCCTGTCTATTACACAACGAAATGCAATTTGCACTTTGCTATTTATTGGGAGTCACAGCGGAAGCTTGACCAATCAGATGAGGGATGCAGAGGCCCTCGGACCAAACGATAGCCTGCAGCAGGAAACGCTAACCCAGACAGAGCTTAGGGCAGCTGCTCTCCTTCTGCAAGGCTGCCTCTGTTGAGGGGGGAGGGGGTGTGTAAATAATGCATGCAGAGTCCACTCTGTCCCTGCACTTCATTTGCAGTAAGAGCCCTATGCTAAACGCTGCCTTCGCGTGGGTCTAAAAACCACAGACAGGCACACCCGGGCTGGCGCAGTGATTAATGCTAACTGCCTCCTCTCCTCCTGTCCTGACAGGAGAAAAAGAGATAACCACCAGGGAGGATGTGACTCCCTTTAGTGTCTGTATCGCACCCCTTGAGAAAGTTCCATGGGTGTTTTTTTTTTTTTAATTCCCTTTCATGAGAGTCCATTTGAGTAAAGAAAAGTAGTACTGCTGTTCTGTGGAAATGCTGTGGAAGATGAGTATGGCTCTTAAACAACCTCTCTGTGCCCCTCCCCTCCAGTCAAACCCTGATGTATCTCTTCTCTTTCACCGCTTTTTCCCCTCACCCTCTCCACCTCCTTCCCCCCCTTCCTCCTTTCACCCTTCCTTTCTGTGTCTCTCTTTCTCCCTCCCTCTCTATCTCTTCCATTCCCCCTCTGTCCCTCCTTCCCTCTCTCTCTCCGTTTCATCCTTTCCCACCCTCTCTTTCCCACTCCTGGTTCTCCAATTCATCCTCTCCCTCTCTCTCTCTCTCTCTCTCCTCCAGTCCTCCACTCCGGCTCTCTCTCCCACCGTGCCCCTCCCCCCTCCCCCCTGCTCACCTGCGGTCTCCGCCTTGCCGGCAGCCTCGCGGTGCTCCTCGGTCACCGTCATGCTGCCGAAGCGCTTGCTGTGCCGGACGGGGCTGGTGCGGGATGGGTGGGGGGACAGGGGCAGCAGGCGGAGGGGCTGCATCTCCTGCGGGGGAGTGGGGGGGAGCCAGCTCTGTGAGCGCCACTCAGAAAACACTACAACATGGGTATATACTAAAACCAGGGAGGAAGTGTTTCTGAAGGAAGAAGAGGAGTGTGTGTGCATGTGTGTGTGCGTATACATGTATAGTGTGTGTGTGTGTGTGTGGGGGGGTTCACTCACATGGCTGAAGAGCTCATTGGTCAGCCCCAGGTAGTTGTGTAAGGCCAGCACGGTTACTCTCTGGAGACGAACCATGATGATCTGCACGACGAGAGAGAGGCATTTAGTTATTGTTGAGTTCACTCATACACACACGCACGCACGCGCACACACATACACACACTATACATGTATACACACACACACACACACACACACACACACTCACCTGCACCACCCGCACCAGGCTCTCGGGGTATTTCTCAAAGATGGACAGAAAGGCCTCCACTGGAAGACGCAGCACGGTGGACACCTCGGCTGCCCGCGCCGACACTGTCCGGTATGGCTTCTGGTGGCCCTGCGGCACACAGGAAAGCAAACACAACTCTCATAACAGCGCCCTCTAGGGACAATCCTCCAAGCATGAAGTTAGGAGTGTTTTGATTGGACTGTTTTATGTAGCATCTTTCTCAACATCTGCAGGCTAGCAGTGAAGAAAATGTTGGGTGCTTACGTAATAAGCAAATGGCACTCATTAGAATGGGCCGAAGGCACAGACCACATTTTCACCTGTCAGTGTTTGAGTCGTCGATACATTATTTTGCCTGTCATTTACAGATTTGAGTACATCAGAAGTTTACAAGACGTAAATCCATTTCTGGATTACTCATTTATATAGACTATTACTCAAACAAAGCTATAGCTTCACTGGCTGTAGCCACACATTTTTCCAGCAGAAAACTATTTTGACAGACAGGAGTCCAAAAAAAAAAACGCAGGAAGTGCAGAACATGTGACAGGAAGTTGGCGCTCACAGTGATGACGTCCAGGATGCTGAGGAGGCTGTGTACGCTGTCTCCTGGGTACACCTCCTTCACCACCCCATCTTTGCCATCCTGCACAAGAACGGGAGGACCAACACATCTAAATAAAACACCCAGGCAAGCAACAGTTTTCTCACAGAATGGAGGATTTACTGGCGTAACTAACTTGCTCTGATAAGTTTTCACATTACATATGCAAGTGAAAGTCTTGTATTCTAACACGGTTTTTCTTAATTCACTTGGTTGTTGCATGTCTGGTATGAATTCAATCTCAGCTTTCAATCATTTGCTCGTTTATTTGGATTAAAAAACAATAATCTGATTATCTGTAGTCAAATGTTAATTGGTGATAATCACTGAAGCTGATGTCTTAATCGGATTCTAACTGGAAGCAAACTGTAAAATCCCACAGCCGCACCTCTAACACACAAACACCCTCCAAAACACAAGCGTATGCACAGACACACACACATACATGTACACACATGCACAGACATACGCAGACAGACATACACATGTGCGCACACACACACACACACACACACACACCTGGCCTGTAAGACACAGCTCGAGCTTGCCGTCCTGCACCACGTAGATGCTGCTGTCTGGCTGTCCCGGGCGGAAGACATACTCCCCCTGCTGGAACTGCAGGAACACCATGTGTTTACAGAGCTCCAGGAAGAGCGGCTTCTCAAAGTGGCCCAGGACCCTGGAGGGGGCAACCACCCACACGCAGAGGGTTAGTGGCGGTACTCACACACACAGACATCACCACGGTGACATGACGACCCCCGGCATTTCCATGGAAAATGCGCACAGTGTCAGTCAGACGTGCACGAAACGGACAGGCGTTTTGAGAGACCCGTCTCCACACACAAAGGAGGTCAGACGGACGTACGGACACACGGATAGACACACCTCACGTTCTTCAGCATGTAGAGCACCTCAGAGGGCAGGTGGGAGTTGGCCACGTCGAACTCGGTGAGGTCGGCCTCCAGCACGGAGGGCGGGGGCTCCTTCATCTGCAGGGTAGGCACCTCCTTCTTAAAGCGTAGGATCCTGGGAGGAGGGGGGGGGTGAGGGGAGGAAGGAGGCAGGACAGGAGAGACGGAGAGAACGAGAAGAGGAGGAAGAGAGGTAAAGAAGGGCAAAAAGAGGGGAGGAAACGCGATGGGGTTAAATGGGGGCAGGGGAGACAAAAGGACAGTACATCACATTACATTACTTTGATTCAGCAGACGCTCTTATACAAAGCAAACTTCCAGCACAAAGCTGAATGAGCAACAGCGTCTGACCAGGCTAACAACACTCCCAGACCAGTGAGCATGAGCATAACACATGAGCATAACGCATAAGAGAGTACGTACAGAGATCACGAGGGAATGTTTATACTGCACCACCAGTAAGCAGTTCAGCCTGCACCACCAGCTCAGCCTGCATTCCCCACACCCAGCTACATAAAAGCACACATAATGCATAATTAAGATCTGCCCGCAGCGCCTGTGCGCTTCGAGCCGTACTTTTTGGCAATGTTGAGCATCTTCTGCTTCTTCTTGAGGCGTGGCCGCGAGGAGGAGGTGCTGCCCACCAGGGACGAGGTAGACTGGGACACCTGGGGGAGAGAGAGGGGCGTGAACAGACAGGCAAGCAGGGCAGCCAATCAGGGTTGAATCTAGACCCGAGACACACATGGAGCCTCCCTTCACCCCCCACAACCCCCCCCCACCGCCCCGCTCACCTTCCGCATGATCTTGCGCCCGTAGAACATGACCTTGTCCCTCTTGCGGAAGCGGTACTTGGGGGTCTCCTGCGCCTCGAGGTCTGCGCGCCCCGCCACAGGATCGAGGGAGGAACAGAACAGAACAGAACACCTTGTGATCTTTCCTCCGCCCCCTCGGAGCTGAACCTCTGAACAGTCAGGGCAGCAGGAGCGTTTTTAAAGAGATCATGTGTTCCGCAGAACCGCGACTGCAGCAATATGGAGAAAATTAAGAGCACAGAGCCATAATGGAGAGAGAACAGAACAGACAGTCCTGTGAGCGGGACGGCACAAAGGGGCTATGGACACAGAGGGGTCAGTATGGAACAGAACGGTGAGTTCATGCTTTAAGAGAATACAACAAGATTGAAGAGACAGAGGAGTTAGTAAAAAAAAAAAAACAGGGCAGATAGTTCATGCTTTAAGAGAGTATAAGGACATTAGGGAGACAGAGAGATTAGTAAAGAACAGTGTAGCAAGCGCATGCTTTAAGGGAATGTAAAGAGACTACTGAGACAGACAGGCACTCAGACGGCGGTGAGAGGCACTGACTTCGTAGCTGGATCCTCCGCAGGACGAAGAAGATGAGGATGGCGATGAGGACGATGGCGATTCCCGCGCCAATCACGATCCCCACCATCTACACAGGGAAAGACAGAGGAAGAGAGAGAGAGAGAGAGAGAGAGAGAGAGAGAGGAGAGAGGGAGGGATGGAGAGGGACAGAGGGATTGGGAGATGAGAGTAGATTAAGAGGTAGAGCAGGAGATGGAGATGGGTGGAGGGTAAAGAGAGGGGAGCAGGGAGAGCATTTTAAATCAGAGAGCAAAGGGGGGGGGGAGAGAGAAGGACAGAGGGAAAGGGAGAAGGTGGAATAGGTGGGAGACAGGAAGAGTGTGGGGGAGCAAAATCACATCTGGATCATTTTATGCCATTAAACTCAATCACGGTGACAGAGTTACAGTTTAATCCGAGCATAACACAATAAAACTTTAAATCCAAATCCGGGACTAACAGCTGCATTAGCTAGTGATGCTGAGAGCATGTGAGCAGTGGGTCAGTTTGATTATCAGAAGGCTGGCTCACCATGCTGGTCTGAAGCTGATCCTCGACGAAGGACTTGATTTTGATCAGCCCGTCGTCCTGCTGCAGAAGGAAAAGAACAGAATGGTCAGGACGCGATTTTTCCGCAAAGCCAGCAAGTTTCCATAGCGTAGCGGTTAACATCTTAGCCTGGGCAGCAGTGTAGCATAGCGGACTCCTAACCAAAGGGTTGCTGGTTCGATTCTCTGCTGGGGCAGTGCTGCTGTACTGTCGGGCAAGGTAACCCACAATGGCCTCAGTAAATATCCAGCTGTATAAATGGATAACATGTAAAAACTGATTTAAATCACTCTGAATAAGAGCATCTGCTGAATGACAATAATGTAAAGATGCACTGCTAGTTGCATCCTCAGAGATTTTGCGATATTAGTGGGACAAGCCCAGCAGACAGAGGGTGTTCGCCGTTCTAGCTTTCTGAACACAGGGCCTCTCAGTACAGTGGAACAGGCCTCTGAGGAGAACTTGACTCCCAACGCCACGGAGAGGAGCCAGACCTTAACTGATCCGAGATCAGTCTCTCACGCTCCGTAGCCGAGTATATTAACCACATTCTCAGCACATTCCTGTGGCCCAGACCGTGACCCGGGCTCTGCGTTTTAAGAGTCCTCCTGGGAGTGCATGCTGGGGAACACAAACACTGTTCTTTCTCTCCGGGTTCGCGCTGACGACAGCGGCGATCGTTACAGCGATTCCTTTCAGCCCGTTTCCCTTCAGTCGTCGGGTCTGGTTAGGGCCAGAGCTCGCATGATGGCGGGCGCTTGTGTAATACACCTCAATGCATGGCCAATGCAGAGGACACCCAGGCTGCAACGTAGTCCAATCCGAATGGGACCTGCTCTTTAACCCTTTCGCACGTGACTCATTTCATGCTATGTAGCGCGCGTGCTACCTTACATGGTTTGCTATGTTTTCATTAGCGCTGTTAAGCTTCTCATCGCTTTCACCGCCGCGTTTGCTGTACTTTTTAATGTTAAATTGCCGTTTCCTCAAAGCTAACATTAGCTCGGATTTTTCCAGTCTAGTGTTCTAACCGCACCGGTTTGACCGTACGCGCTACGCGGCTAATCACACCGGCTTGACTGTATGCGGGAAAGGGTTAAGGGCACGGCCGAGTTGGCGAAACGGCCAGACAGGAAACGCTGCACCTTCAGGTAGTGGCGGAGGGCACAGGACAGGGGGACAGGCGGGCGGACGGAGGGAGCCGCGGGTCAGCTGACCGTGGCCACGGCCGCAGGATTGCGCCAGGGGGCCGCACGTGACATGCACTTCCCTTTTCTGCTAGCCACCACGTCACAGGGACGGTGTAGCACCATGACCAGGGGGCGCTTACACGGTGCTCCGGCACGTGCAGTTCAGTGTGTGTGAGACGGGGTTTTCCGAGCCTCACGTGAGCATTGTGTGTCAATCACAGCGCAGACAATGGGGGCAGGGGGACGGGGGGGGGGGGGGTGTCCATTATTGATCTCCTCTGAGGAAGCCAAGCCTTCAGTGATCAGATTTCTAGACTGTCCATTTGGAGATGCACCCTGACAGATGGCAGGCAAGCCCTCGGGAGGTCAGGGGAGGGGGGTCATAGAGTGGTCAGCGAGGGGTGGCGGGGTGGGGGGGGGTTCCTCTCACCTCAGTGGGCTCAGACTCTTCTCCTGAGGTGTTCTGTCCCATTGTAGCCCCGCCTCTCCACACCACTGGTCCATCAAAGGACGCTGAAAGATAAGACAAATTTTATCAGTCTGCACTCGCACACGTCACACAGGCATGTCGGGACAAAACCAAGACACTCCAGCTCAGACGGCCCACCAGACCAACACCAAGGGGCCGACTTAAGCGCACATTTCACACATAAATAGCAAACAGGGCAACACATGTGTTCCACATCACCACATGTGAAGAAGAGATACACACGCAGCATAAAGTGTTCTGAAAACCGCTGTGGCCTAAACAGGCCGGGCCGAAGCCACCGTCATCTCCATTAAAACGGCGCGGATAACAGAGGCTCGGAGAGCACACACACGCTCAACGGTGCGCCGTGCACCATATGGCCCTATCTGGAGCTGATCCTCTTACCCCCTGATTCAAGCGATGCCCGGGGGACTTAGCTCTCACTGATGCCCACTGCCCCCCTCCCCCCCCCCCCCCCCTCCTGGACATTCCGCGGGAGTCAAACGTCATGCTAGGTCCTTCCCCTGAGTTCACCCCCCCCCCCCCCCCCAAGCTTAACCCCATATGCAAAACATTAACAGCCACAGATGCAACCACATAAACTCCACTTTCTCCACACACA